>NC_133328.1:63932609-64232609 GCF_042186555.1 Aquarana catesbeiana | reverse complement strand
AAGGCAATTTATATTACCGAAGCCTGCGAATCTTATTACTTAGGCAGTTGATTCGCAAACACTAAAACTGATAATGTTTTCTGGAAAATGAATGCTGTGTATGAGATGGGGAATCTTTCTCAAATTTCTCTTTGTTTTTGATGTACAGTGTGCGGAGGATGAGGAGACCCGGGATCTGGTGAGACAATATGGAGGGCTGCAGCCCTTAGCCATGCTGCTTAACAAGTTTGACAATAAGGAGCTATTAGCGGCAGTGACCGGTGCCATCTGGAAGTGTTCCATCAGCCGGGATAATGTGACAAAGTATGAGTAACATTTTGATTTTGTCTTTTTTTTAACATAGTCTATGTGTGTTTTGCATTATCTAAATCCCAGACAGTGATAATGTTCAATTTAAAAGCCGTTTTGGGCCGTTGCTGGCCAGCTGGTGGAGTTGAAAGAAGGTCAGGGACAGGGTGAGGGATTTCGTTCAGAAGAAGAGGACAAGATCGGTGAGTAATGAAAGTAGCAGGGAGCTGAAATGAAGTCTTTGGCTTGAGGAACAAGTGCCTAGACGGCAAAGATCAGATTGACACAATAAGCACCTTTCAGGAGCACTTTTATACATCAAACCGTCTCAGAGGGAATCATTTAAAGATCAGTCTCGGTGATAAGCAGCTGTTGGCGAAAGAGCCAGGACATCCAAATATCTTCAGTCATCAAATCTTCACATAACTTATTGCTAGCCTACACATTAGCTGAGGAAAATATATGGTCTGCTACTTCATCTGCTGTAAAGCTTAGCAGAGATGTCATCTAATTGGCCTGCCGCTGCTGATGGATGGCGTGGTATATTGTAGATAAAAAGGTAATCCGTTCTTAGACAAATCAGTTTACGCCCTGAAGATTTACAGCATCATACTGTGCTTATTTTTATGGCTCTTTTTTCTGGGTGTTGGAAGTCTATATTCACAGGAGTCCATTCCCTGAAGAGCCAATATTTTAATGTTTTATGTCTGTGGAGCATAGAGACCTGAATCACCAGACTGCACTTGTCCTTGCTCAGATAGAAGCTCTACAGGGTTCTTCTGGATAAAGAACTTATTTTAAAGGGGACTCTAGAAAAATACAAAATTCAGCAATTTTTGAATGTGATGTTTATAAGTAAAATGAAAAAGTATTTCAAACAATTTTGAAAGGAATGTAGAAGGCAATTAAACCCTTCTGGGAATTATAGAAAGTATGATAGCCATTTCAAGCCTTCAGTCCTCTCCCCATTACCTTACATTCATTAGATGAAGTTGCTTTGAGCTGCTGTGAAAATATATCTTACATTTAATTCTGGCTACTGTAACTTATAGACAGCCTATACCTTGACATTACTGATTTGATTGACATTAGTTATTTTTATCCTAAAGTTGTAGAAAAGAAAAGAGCAGTCTGCAAAGTATAGTAACCCACAACCACCAATAGGAAATTCAACATGAGACATCTAACATGATAGCGAAACTGGTTGCTATGCACAAAACAAATTTCAAATTGTTACTGTTCAATGTCTATAGCTGTGCTCACAGGGGGGAAAATATAACACTGACATTTGTTGTTTTTTTTTTTGTGAATTTATTTCAAAGGTTTCAAGAATTTAAAGTCATTGAAACCCTGGTCACCCTTCTGACAGATCAGCCAGAAGAAGTCCTTATTAATGTTGTGGGTGCATTGGGAGAATGTGCCCAGGAACCGGCTAACCGGGCTATTATTCGTAAATGTGGGGGCATAAATCCACTGGTCAACTTACTTACCAGCACTAACCAAGCATTGCTGGTGAATGTCACCAAAGCTGTAGGAGCGTGTGCATCCGAGCCAGATAATATGGCGTGAGTATCAAAACTCGGTGTAAGCTTTAACTTTAATGCAAATAACTAAATACACACAAACTACATATATGGGAGCGGTTTACCTGCCAGAGGGTTTGTATTTCTGTCCACCCAATCCTGTTTTTATCAAATATCTGGTACACAGTATTTGGCAGGCCAAGGGACCTGATTTTTCTTCTCTGCAGTTAAGTTACACTTCCAGGTCTTGTCCTTCTCACAACCTGTGACTGGACAGTAAAAGAATAAACAGCACACTAATGAGCTTATCTGTCTCTCTGCTCTCTCCTTTTTGTGGCATGTTCTTTGTTAGCACATGCGCACTACAGTTCAGCTAATTTCTGCCTTTTGGTGCTTTTTGCTTCCCTAGTCTGAATATTGCTGTAAAAGGGGATTGCAAGATGCAGATGCCAAGTCTTTTTCACGTACTTACACTAATTACTGTACTACATTTAATAACGTATTCAAGAATACAGAGTTTCAATCAACTATGTATTTTACATCTGCCTTGAATTTAGCTTTAAAGTGAGCAAAATATACATTCTAACTGATCCCCAATATAATGAAATCAAGTACTGCCTAATTTTGTTTGAAGAGATTCCTCATCACTTCATATTCCTCAACCTGTAAGCAGGACTGCCAGTGGGAGAGAATCTCCCTAATGGGGACACAGACAACTATAAAACATTTGCAAAAGTTCAACATTGAGCTTTAACTTTGCTTTGGGCCTTCTTACTCAACGGGTTTGATTTACTAAAGTAACTGTGCACTCTAAAAATGCAGTTGCTCCAGAGTTTAGAAAATTAGGGTAAGTGCTGCTGACTTCCATCAACCAATCACATGCAAGCAAAAATGCTGTTTTTTTTATTTTCCTTGCCTGTGATTGGGTATTTTTTGCAAAATGAAGCTTCACCTCATTTACTAAGCTCTGGAGAAACTACACTTGCAGCACTTCCTGTTTTGGCTATGGGGCAGAAAGTGAAGGTAAATCTCCCCAATGGGACAGAGATGGCAAAAATAAACCTTACAGGGGTTATAACCCTCCCTTTCTTTATCCAAAATGAAAAAAAATGTTTTGCCTATAGTCCTACTTTAATCAGGTTAAAACAAATGTCCAATGAGTGTAATCAAAAGACAAAAAATAAATAAATGCATCCTCAGAACCCTAAACCTACAGCTGATCCAGCAAAAGACAAAAAAAAAACCCTTATAAAAATTCATTGAAAATTTGCAAAGGTTAAGTCTGTATGTTCTCAGTAGCAGATAAAATCCTCTTGTTCATTTTGCACTGAAATCTTTTAAGCTGACTTCATATCTTCGTAAGATTTAGCTTTACAGTGTCCCCACACAAAGATAGGCTTGTAAGGGGATATTAGGTTTAGTCTGGCCCATTGCTCAGTGTAAAGATCTCTGCGGAGCCTGAAGTAAAGTTATGATCCTCTTTCTGATTGATGTATAAACACAAGACAGATGGTGCCGTGATCACTCTGATGATAATTCATTCTTCAGCTCCTCCTGAAGATAGTTTGATTAGAGTGTGTTTAAGTAATTATAAAGCAGTATTTAAAGCCGTCGTGTTAGCAGGCGGCACATGGAAAACAAGTTAAACATTATATGTTCCCAACAAAGAATGCACTGTGCTACAGACATTTAAAGCTGTATCAGTATCGCAGATGCTTTTCCTTCCCCGCAATGCGCCGTGGACATCACTGACAGTCCACGAGAAAACTGCATTCAAAAATGTTATTTAGAAAACACACACATCCTTTTCTAGTAATAATGTCCAGCAATAAATATTTGTGTTGGAAAGTTGCTTGCTTGTTACACTGTGACTGAGCCCTTATGCTGGCGTATGTTTGGATTTCATTAAAATTTCTCTGGAAAGGATAAGTTGATTTAGATTTGAATAGGACCAGTATGTCCAAAATATAAGTTACCATTATGTAAGACAGCTAATAATAGTATTTACTGATACGAATGTAAAGGTGTTGCTGCAAAGTGTTCCTGATTTGCAAGGACTGCCTATGGTTGTAAAGTTCTATCCTTGGAATATTTTGTAACTGGATATGCACTTCGTTTTTAGCGCTGACCAACCAAAAAACCAACCAAAAAATTGCTCTTTTTCTACCATTTTTGTCCTTCATTTTAGCATTTTTCTAGATAACACTGTTGAAGTGCAGTCACCATAAAATATCTACTAGTGCTGTTTTTCTAATTTCTTCACTGTGAACCAAAGAAGCCCCCAATGTACAATGAAGGTCTCAACTTGAGATTCAGCTTCAAAGTTATGCCCCATCCTTGCTAGCTCACCATCCAATCACAGCAGCATTACAGCACAATAATGGATGGAATTTTTAAAAATTGCACCCGTAGGCACCTTGTACCCATGAAAAATTTGGTTTTCAGAGTAGGCTATGGTTTTCTAGGCAGTTTAGCATCTGACATCTGAAAAACATTAAAAAGTGAGATTCTGAAGGCAACTAGAGAAAGCTAACTAGCAACTAAGTGCCACACCCCAGCCATTCAGTAGCAAAAGGGCCAAGTGTAGAGCTTTTCCACTTTCTCTGTAAAAATGAAAAACAGTGCCTTGTTTTTTTTGTTTTTTGTTTTTTTTTAAGAATTCCAGTAAGCAGTATTTTTTTCATACAACCTAATACCAGTGTAGTTTTAGAAGAGTAGCAGCCCTTTAGCCTTGAGTCTTTGGCTTTTAGATAACAGTGCTCACCACCATTAGATAGAAAAGGAAAACCTCTGTTTACTCCAAGGGTAAGCATGGAGGTTGTGGACAACTGAATTCCTTCCGTATTTAAAAAAAAAAAAAAAAAACTTTGGAGGATTTTTCTTAGTGAGAAAAAGATGTAGTGACTACTGATCCAGTAACCCCTGTAAAAGATAAGGAAAGTATAGTTTAGCTCAAGCAAACAAATATTTGGGCTTTTTTGGAGCATGTACCATAAATTAATTTTCATGTGACTTTTACACTTTTATATGCTTGCTCTTTATTATTTTTGTTATTGTGTTAAATGCAGGGATTTATATATTAACCACCAGATGAAATAGCAGTTCCAATCACTCTTGTTTAAAGGGATCCGATCACTATATAAAATATTTTCAAGGAAGTCATACCTTTAAAAAAGTCACCAAACTTACTTCCAATACTGAGAAATCGTCTGCTGAAGTCTTCTAGGAAACCAACACTTCCAGCAATGTCAATGTCCTGGGTCCCCCTCAGCTCTCACTGGTTCCGCCCTCTGACCTCGCCCCATTGCCGGACACAGTAGTGACATGAATTTCAGCAAGAAGGAACCAGTGAAAGCTTTAGGGGCCCCAGGAAAAAGACACTGCTGGAAGTGTTGGTTACCTAGTGGACTTCGGTATAAGATTGCTCAGCATCAGAACAGAGTTCTGGGCAGCAGGTGGGGGAATATGTACTGTCTATGGTTTGCTTGAAAATATGTTGAATAGTGACGGGGCACTTGAAGAGCAGTTATAGATAGCCACACGAGGTGTGCATTATTTGTCAATCAATTCCTAGATTTGTATTTTAAAATGAAGCAGTATAGCCTATTACAGGCTATGCATAGTTACAAGACTTCAAAAACATTAGAGCATATTGATAAGGTTACCTACATCAAACTAATCTCTTTTACATATTTATCTAAAAAATGCACCAAACATTCTCTTTAGTGAAAATCTAAAAACATGATCAAATGAAGCTGGAGGTACTTAAGGACTGGCAAAAAAAAATATTGTTTAAAGAAATAGATAATTGCTGGTCGTAAATTGTACTTTCCATGTGGATCTTTTTGTCCTATTAAATATGCTTTTGTTTTACAAGTGAGGTAATAGTAATAAGCTAATGGCCCTATATCGATAACAAAAAAATGTTCTATTATAAGTAATACAATTTAATGTTTTGGATTTGTGCTACTAAAATCTCTGTTACTAAAAACAAAAAAATGCATTATGTAATTAGGTAATTTATATACTGTATTGCCCTGTGGGCAATCAAAGTTAGCCAGTCTATAATAAATTTTTTTTAATTATTAACAGTAGTAGTAGTATTGGTGTTAGTGATTCTTATAGCACCATCATACCCCATTGTGCTGTACAATGTAATACAAATAAGCATGAAAAACACAAATAGTACTAACATTGATAACAAAATACAACAAAAGAGAGAGCCCTGCCCATATAAGCTTACAACCTAGATAATATTAGTGTTAGTGATTTTTATAGCACCATCATACCCCATAGCGCTGTACAAAGTAATGCAAATAAGCATAAATAATACAAATGGTATAAACATTGATAAGAGAGCCCTGCCCCTGCAGCATTACAGTCTAGATAACTTTAAATTACACATATTTGCCATGTAACAAGATTTAACTTCTAACAATGAACATTTCGAGTGAACACTCAATATTAAATTAGCAGATACATACCAATATATAATAATATTTCCTAATCAGATATACGTGATTCTTTAAGGTTGGGGTCGATGTTTCTACTTCTCTAATTAATGTTTATTTCTTCAATGCCTGACTGTGCGGCAGGGTAATTGACCGCTTAGATGGAGTACGTTTGCTGTGGTCGCTGCTGAAAAACCCTCATCCAGATGTTCAGGCAAGCGCAGCATGGGCCATCTGTCCTTGTATCGAGAACGCAAAGGTGAGAACACGTTATAATCCAGACGGCCTGTTTCACTTTCCTGCTTCTCAGATTGCTTGCTTACTAGTGGAAAATAAGTATGATTCATATAACACTACAGTCCTTAAACTATTTTAAGATGCTTTTTGCCAGGCTGCATTTTTCTTATATCTAAAATGAAATGCACAATCATAAATATTTTATGTGCTATAGAGAACTCAACAGAGAAAAATAAAAATCAATATCCTCTTTCCAACTAATACGACAGCTATAGCTTGTTCAGTAAAGTAGTGCAAAATGCATTAACTACCTATGAAATAATTTAAAAGTGTTGTTGACTAGCTCATTTATTTTATTTATATTTTATATTAAATCTATGCAGAAAGTTATAACATTGATACCCTCTATGCTTATAAATTAACATGTTTTATCTTTTTCTCTCATTCTGGTATTGTGTTGGTTGAATGCAGCATAAAAAATAATCACTATTCAGACCTCCCTGCATATACTGTGGATGTGAGCTGCTGTCAGTACACTATGCATAACAGTGGTCACAGTTAAAGTGGAACTATAGGCAAAACTTATTTTGGATAGACTCTGGGAGGGTATAAACCTTTTTAGATTTTTTTTTTTTGGCATCTGTGTCCTATTGGGCAGATTTCCCTTTACTTCCTGTCCCATAGCCAAAACAGGACGTGATAAGAAATCCCTGCAAAATAAGGAAATGTCTTGGGGCCCCCCGGGTCACCAGAACTAGCATCCCCATTGGAGGATTTCCACTCTATTATTTTTTGGGGGACAACCCAGAATTTGTGATTTTCTTTTACTTTTGCTTTCAATGATGATGGTAAACAGAACAAATAGGGAGGGTGGGCTTGCACACGGCAATACAAATCTAATAGATGTTCTAATCCCTCTCCACTATCCAAAATTTCACCCAAAAAGTTTTGCCTTTATTTACACAATAAGGTGACTGGTAGCCAATATATTCTGTGTTAATTGGTACTATTTAAATAAGTAGGAAGTTTAAGCGGGACAAAGCAAAGTGAATCAATGTAAAAAAAGGGATACATATCATTACATATATTCTAGAAAAAAAGAATGCACAGAAATTATATTACAGATAGAACCTGTATGTGCACTTCACTGGTACTGAATTTTCCTTTTTTTTTTTTGGTCAGAACAATTTGATTTCTATTGGACAGAGGGTGACAAGGCAGCATATATATTCATACACCATTTAATCCATACTACCATATAAAGGAATCTATTTGCACATTATTACAAATATACAAGCTACTCACAAACTCTTACAAATGCTTTTTACTTGCTTTTCCTTTAGCCTATTGCTTATATTTGCTGTAAGCAGACAAATAAAATATTTTACTGCAACCTGTTATATTGCTTGTGGCGCCGCTCAAAGTTGAAGTGAAAAGCATATCCCTGTGTCCCAGAGCATGGGGTGCAGGCTTGTCCTGATACCAATCCAGAGGGCTAGTAAATGGGAAAGGATCGCCACTACTCCCGTCCCGACCATCCCAGGTGCATAAACGATAAAGAGTGGCCTCATCCTACATGTCTCCACTAAACCACACTCTGATGCATTTCACCCAGCTCACCAGGGGCTTAGTCATAGGGTCTATAGATATATCAAATATATAGTATATATCAAATATTTCAGTGTACCATTAAGAGGAACTCCAAAGTAGCTATTCAATACCTCATTTCTCTAACAACAATTTCAGCTTATAAGATCAGCACAGGTCAGTTAATCCACTGTCATATTATTATTTTTATTATTACGCAGAATTTATATACCACCAATAGTTTGTTCAGCGCTTTACAAAATAAAGGGAGACAGTACAGTTACAATACAATTTAACACAAGAGGGTTAGAAGGGTTCTGCTCTGGAGAGCTTACAATCTAAAGGGAAGGGCAAGTGATGCAAAAGATAATAACTATGTGGGGTAAGTTGTTAGAGAAAGTAAAATTCAGTTATTAGTCAGAGGCGGGATGGGCTTGCCTGAAAAGGTTTCAGGGTTTGCCTAAAGGTGGACAGAGTAGGAGATAGCCAGACAGATTGGGGTAGGGAGTTCCAGAGGATGGAAGAGGCTCTGGAGACGTCCCATACTAGTGCCATTTTTCTTACAGGAAGCCAGCCTTGTATTATTTTTACGTACATTGCCACAGGTATTGCAAACATTAATACCCTGCACTGATAATTTAATAATGTGAGATTTTGCATCTAGCTGCATTCATTATATGATTTTATAGCCTTTGTGTAGGTGACCTACCACCACAAAATGGTTTACCCAGCACAGAAATATACGGATCTCGAAGTGTCCGGAGGCCGGACATCTCCTTTACTAGAAGCAGCACTATCTTGGCCTATGGGGAAAAAATTAAATGTGTGGCTCACCGACCCATCTTGACCACAGTGTCTTTGACTTTGGATGTATCAGGATAGACACAATGGGGTAGATTTACTAAAACTGGTGCACTTAGAATCTGGTGCAGCTTGTTCAATCAAGTTTTGGCAATAAAACCTGGAAACTGATTGGTTTCTATGCAGAGCTGCACCAGATTTCTCACTCTCCAGTTTTTATACCATTTCATCATGATTTTGTAAATGTTCTCCCATAGTACATATTAAAGTGAAAGTGGCATTTTCCCATATATCTGGACAGTCCTCTGGTAAAAAGGTGAGAGCAAAACTCCTTTTCTCAAAGGTTCATGTATGGATGATGAAGAGAATGTGTAGTAGAGTCGGGTGATGATATAGGATGTCTTTATATATGAAAATCAAGCATTTTTGTATAGAACTCAGCAAACATAGATCTGCAAGGTGGGTCATAGGAATTTCAAAGCTGTGATGACTGACAGTAGGTAATGATGATAATATAGATATAGGATGGTCCATTCATTCCCCAGAATGCATTTTTCTTTAAGATGATCATAGTCAAAAAGAGAATAAGAGACAGGACTGAGTACTTCTATCACAAACTACACACAATGAAATACCCAGTGCAGGCAATAGGTAGAACCCATACTACAGTACTTGGAGCATCTGAGTTACCTGCTACTGGGGTGCAAACGGAAAGGGTGGTTCGAAAATGCCATTTCTTAACACAATAGAACCATACATTATGTGAGAACTGCATAGTGTTCAGTACAAGTGGAGAAGTTGACCTAGGAGACCGCAATAAATAACTTAGATGGGCAGTGGGAAAAAAGTGCAAATTCAATTTGAGTCCGACAAGCCCAGGGTGATATCTCAGTCCAGCCAATTTGTTGATGAAGATAAAGGGAGGAAAGAGGGTGTGGACAGTTGCTGAGGCTGTGCTCTCACACACTCAAACCAAAATGAAAAGCTTGTGGGCTATCCCGGCACTGATAGGCAGACAATCAACTTCAGTAAAAATTCAAATTTATTACATATAAAAAATATACAAATAAGCAAAATCAATATTATAATAAAAAGGGAGATTAAGCCTTACAGTATACAATTACTTGTAGGTTTTCCAAAAAGTGGTGTCTAATAATGGAGTTATCCTCATAGATTAAGGATCCTCTACTAGTTGCGCGGTCTGAATGCCGCTTCATCAGGAGGTATGGGGGGGGGAGAAAAGGGGAGGAAAGGGGGAGGGGGGAAAGGGAGGCGGGAAGAGGGGCGGGGAGGAAAAGAGAAGGAGGGAAAAGGAAAGGAAGAAGGGAAAGAAAAGGTGGGAAAAAGAAAGGAGGGAAAAAAGGAAAGGAAGGAAGGAAGTGTAGGATGAAAAGGGGTGAGGGGTCTGTCGTTACTACGATGGAAGAGCAGGATAAAAACTAATTTGGAGATAGTACACATTGATGTGCCAGGTAACCAGAGGCAACCTACCTGATGGGAGTACTCCAAGGCACAAATTCACAGAGTGTTAAACCTCGGGGGGGGGGGGGGGGGGTGAAAAACACCGGAGGGTGTTGATGAAGGTGAGCTGCATAATAATACCCAAGATAATGGGGACTGGGAAACCCCCTTGGGTAGCATGAGCTTGAAAGATTTTGCAACCTATTCTAGATCTCTTATGGTGCCGAATGAACTTATACATCTCTGTAGAGTAGCAATTTCAACAAAATAATTATTTTAAAAGAGATCATCCTCCCTACCTAAGAAATTGTATAGGAATCCCATTTTAAAAGATTCTGGCGGATTCTAGCAAACAAAGAGAAAAATTATGTTGATATAAATTACGATAAGAAGACATGATAAAAATCCCAAGATATTTGATAGAGTCTTCTGCCCATTTATATGGAAAATTGCATTTAAAGTGGTTGTTAACCCACTTCTATTAAATACTCCCATCCACTCTGTACCATTATAATAACTGTCCCTGTGCCTGTGTTCTGTAAAAAATCTGCGTGATTGTACCTACATAAGCTCCGCTCTGGTGCTCGGCTGACTGTCGGCTCTCTCTTCTCTCTCCGGGGCCAAGCTCTCCCGTTGATGTCAGCTGGGGAGGTGGGGGAGAGAGAAGAGAGAGAGACGAAAATCAGCTGAGCGCCGGGAGCCGCGCTTATATAGGTAAAATCAGGCAGATTTTTTATAGAACACAGGCACAGGGACAATTATTATAAAGGTACAGGGCAGATGGAAGTGTTTAATAGCAGATATGAGAGCAGCAGAAGCGGGGGAGGGGGGCACTGGTACGAGCAGGGATAGGCAGAGAGGGGAGGAGGGGGGAGAAGGACACAGGAGACAGATAGCAGGCTGCGGATGACGGAATCACGCAAACTGACCACGCTGTCAGGGCTTAGCAGCCATGATTATCGTCTTCAGTTTAGAGAGGGGAGGGTATAGCCAGGCAGGATCAGCCAGGTATTTCAGGTGATACGGGGGTCCAAATGACACAGCACAAGCACTGTGCTGTATAACATGCTTTAAGGGAACAGGATCTTTATGTTATTTTTTGGGGTTAACAAACTCTTTAAGTTGGTGTTGACACATAATAGAACATCATCCACAAAAAGGAAAAATTTTATACTGCAAGTCCTTGATAGTAATGCCATGGATATTAGCATTAAGGTGTACTCTGGGAACAAGTGGTTCAATAGAATGGGCAAATAATTAGAGGGAGGGGACAGCCCTGGTGGGTACCATTGGGGTTGTCAAAAGGTCTGTTGATACCAAATGAGATCTTGCCAGTGGAAATGGGGTAGAGTACAGTCTTCACAGAGCTTTTATAACCCCCACTTGGAAATGCAGATTCACTTTCACATGTCTTCCCTACCCCCACTCTGCAGCAAGAGAGTGAACTAAAAGAACCTCTGATAAGCTGGTTGGCTCCTTGTGCTGCTTCTCTTTCCCCCTCTCTGAGCTTTGCTGTACAGGGGCTGCAAAAGGTACTTACACTGTACATTTAAGGATGTATTAATGGTTACAGTACTGCTTTGTGTCTTTTATTTATGCCTGGAATTCAGCCTTAATGCATAAATGTTCTCTGTAGAGATAAGTGGAATAGTTTGGTCAATATTTTTGACCTAATGTGGCCATGTGGCATATTAGGCCAATAATGTCATGGGCATCCCCACCCCTTTGCTTATGTGCAGCTGTGGGGCAGGAAATACCCCAGCTCCATCTAATTTGGCTAACAGGGATGCAATCATGTGACAGCTTCCTACAGATTTTGCTGAACTGGGTTTGGACCAAGTTCTGACCAAACCCAACTCACCTTTAATGTCAATTAACTGGATTTGTTTATAAAGCTATGTCACTTGCAGCTGTCACTGTATTTCTTTCTAAGTGCACGTAATCTGAACCTAAACAGAAACGATTTTCAGCAGTCTTCATTTTCCAGCTAACAAGGGGCTGTTTTTTACACAAGAACAATTCCAGGATAGTTGAAAGGAGCTTTCCTAACCCTCAGTAGCCATTTAAAGCACATTGCACCCTTTAAAACCAACATTGTCTCCAACGTATTTCATAAAAATTGTGACATTTTGCCAGAATGTCCTGATTTTAGTCAAACTTTCAGCAAAGCAAAAACTCATTTTCACTTATCCCTAGTACTCTATAAAAACTAAGAGTTGGTTTACAACTGTCTAGCTGGTTTGGAGCCAATGCTGTATTTACTTTTCTGACTCTCCGAGCACTAAAACAGAATGGTCAGGCATTGTTCTTCACAAGATGGACTATGGAGTCTGTATCAGGTTGAACATTTTTCACTATGAACCAACCAGACAAAAAACCCACCCATCATCCTGTCTTCTCCTGGAGTATAATGCTTGCCTCTCCTGTTTATGGGTGCTGGTGATCCAAACCACCCTAATACAGGCATAGCAGCGTAAAGTTTATATAGTATGAAAAGATACGTCTTTATGTTTACAGCCTGGCAATACATTAGGTAACTATTGCAGCCATGCATACCTATCCCTAACTCTGTAGTTTTCATGTGAAGATTAAAGGCTAAGTTCACATGCACACTAAATATGGGTGCAACATGTAACATGCACCAAAAGGTGAACTTATTCTTTAAACTCACTGAACTTCCTGTTGCAATATCCTGTTTGAAGCCCTCACATTTACTTTAACTATTTGTCTACCAGTGCAAAACTGTCAGGAACAACATTAAGGGAGGAGATTTACAGGGCAACCTCATGGAACTGGATTCAATTAGGAGGGTTAGAGAATCACTCTATAGATACTGTGTATATAGTATATAGGGCAAATAGACTGTTCACTTTGCAAGTGAAATTGTCCCAAAGTTTAGTGCAGGGGTAGGCAAACTTTCAGAGGGCCTTTAGAAAAAATAACTATCAAGCGCCCAATAAAAACACAGCATAGTGTCCTGTGCCCCCGCCCCACTCCCACTAGTGTCCTCCACTCTTCTCACTCTTCTTCACATCACCCCCCTCACAGTAGTGCCCTCTGCCCTCCATAGGAGTGTCCTCTGCCCCCCTCCAACCTGCAGTATGGTTCTCTGCCCCTCCTACTATTGCAGTATCCTGTGCCCCCCCAAAGCAATATGCTTTGTCCCCTTCACACCCCCCACTGAAGTGTCCTCTGCGCACAACATGCAGTGTCCTCTGTCCCTCCATGCAATGTCCTCTGTCCCTTACACCCACCCTTCCCATCCACTGTAGTGTCCTCTGCCCCCCCCATGGGATGTCCTCTGTCCCCTTCACACCCCCCACACCCCCAGTGCAGTGTCCTCTGTCTCCTTTACATCCCCCAAACCTGAATTTAGTGTCCACTGCCCCCCCAATGCAATGTCCTCTGTCCCCCGCACACACCACTTCCCCCCACTGTAGTGTCCTCTCTCCCTCCTCACACCGGTGTGTAGGTAGCACTCGGAGCGGAGAGCAGGAAGTAGGGCAGACTCAGTACTGGATGGAGGGTGAGGGGCGGGAGCTGCCAGAGTTAATTTTTTACATTAACAAGCTGGTGATTGGTTCCTAGGACCACCTGGCATCCAATCACCTGCTGGTTAATGTGAAAAGCAGTTCATTCCCCCCGCCCTCTATCCAGTACTGTGACTCTTGAGCGCGGTGGAGGCTGGAGGATAGGCTATGTGCAGGGCTGTGTTCCCAATCGACCTGTCTGCTGCCCGCAGTCTATGGATCAATCGGGATTGACCACTTGCCAACCCCTGGCTTAGTGAATGAGGTGAAACTCTGCTGACTTTCTTCATCCAATCATGTGCATGCAAAAATGCAGTTTTTTTTCCTTGCACGTAATTGGGTATTCTTTGCATAGTGAAACTTTACCACATTCACTAATCTCTGGGGCTAATTCATGTGCAAAGTTCAACTGCTCTTGCAAAGTGAACAGCCTATTTGCCTTTAGTAAATCCACCCCATTGCATCTGTAAACATCTTCATTTATCCAGTTCATGGTATATATCTAGGAGTAGTTGGTCACATTCATCTGGACTTATTTTGTAATGTTGAAGGTGTTTTGGTAACCTATCCAAGTCATTTTTTCAGTTCCAATGAGTGTCATGCAGATACCTCAATGTCTTTATGAAACTTTTTGGATCTGAAGAAGGCAACAAAGAGGACAACTGGTTCATAGGAGATGTGAAAGAGGCCATCTACATTGAAATGCAACAACCATCCCTGAATATGGGTCTTAAACACCATCTGTCTTCCACATATAATGCTATTTTAACATCTCTATCCTGGTAATTTGACAATTCATACCAGTAGCCAGTGGCAGCTGGTGCTAAACTTTTTTGGGGGAGCGGTAAACAACCCCTCAGGTCCGCACTCACCCCTCCAGGGTCAGAAGAGTCCCTGTGCGGCCTGGATTTAACAGGGCTCTGGATGAATGGAAAAGATTCCCCAGAGTCGCTAGTGCCAGTGTAAGGGTGGGACATCTGCAGCTCTGTTGGCTGGGACAGCGGAGGATGTGTGTGTCTGAAGTGCTGCCGCTAGAGGTCTGGCGGCAGGTGGTGCAGGATGTCTCCTGCCGCCATTTTATTGAAGAACTACACGTGGCAAAGTAATGGGAGAGTTTTTAATTATTGGCAGCGGAGCTTGACAGTGCCTTCTCATGCCACAGCGTAGGGTGGGCGGGCAGTCTGCAAGTCAGGGAGCAGTGTGGCGCTGCTAACAGGTCATCAGGAGGCTCTGTGGATCTGGTGTTTTCCAAATGTATAGCGGAGCTATGCGGCCATCTACTTCAGCTTTCACCATGCCACCCCACCAATAGCAAATATTGATTCACTAGTTATCACAAGTGGGTTGTGAGCCCAACCCTTTTCAAGCCAATCAGAGCCTCAGGCTCTAATCAAGTGCTTGAGAAAAAAAAAAGCTATGAGTCCAGTGCCCTGCATGCATCCCAGCATGAAAACTAGGGAGGTGTTGCCCCTGTGCCTCTTATGGACCGCTACTGCCTGTAGCCATCTAATCAAGGAACTAACACGTATAAATATATCATATAGCTATACAGTATCTCACAAAAGTGAGTAAACCACTCACATTTTTGTAAATATTTTATTATACCTTTTCATGTGACAACACTGAAGAAATGACACTTTGCTACAATGTAAAGTAGTGAGTTTACAGCTTGTATAACAATGTAAATTTGCTGTCCCTCAAAATAACTCAACACATAGCTATTAATGTCTAAACCGCTGGCAACAAAAGTGAGTACACCCCTAAGTAAAGATGTACAAATTGGGCCCAATTAGCCATTTTCCCTCCCCAGTGTCAAGTGACTTGTTAGTGTTACAAGGTCTCAGGTGTGAATGGGGAGCAGGTGTGTTAAATTTAGTGTTATCACTCTCTCATACTGGTCACTGTAAGTTCAACATGGCACCTCATGGCAAAGAACTCTCTCAGTATCTGAAAAAAAAAATTGTTGCTCTACATAAAGATGGCCTAGGCTATAAGTAGATTCCCAAGACTCTGAAAATGAGCTGCAGGACAGTGGCGAAGACCATACAGCGATTTAACAGGACAGGTTCCACTCAGAACAGGCCTCGCCATGGTCGACCAAAGAAGTTGAGTGCACGTGCTTATCGTCATATCCAGAGGTTGTCTTTGGGAAATAGATGTATGAGTGCTGCCAGCATTGCTGCAGAGGTTGAAGGGGTGGGGGGGGGTCAGCCTGTCAGTGCTCAGACCATACCCCGCACACTGCATCAAATTGATCTGCATGGCTGAAGGAAGCCTCTTCTAAAGACTATGCACAAGAAAGCCTGCAAACAGTTTGCTGAAGACAAGCAGACTAAGGACGCGGATTACTGGAACCATGTCCTGTGGTCTGATGAGATCAAAATAAACTCATTTGATTCAGATGGTGTCAAGCATGTGTGGGGGCAAACAGGTGAGGAGTACAAAGACAAGTTTGGTGGTGGAAGTGTCATGGTGGTGGGAGTGTCATTGTCTGGGGCTGCCTGAGTGCTGCTGGCACTGGGGAGCTACAGTTCATTGAGGGAACCATGAATGCCAACATGTACTGCGACATACTGAAGCAGATCATTGTTCCCATCCCTTTGGAGACTGGGCCGCAGGGCAGTATTCCAACATGATAACAACCCAAAACACACCTCCAAGACGACCACTGCCTTGCTAAAGAAGCTGAGGGTAAAGGCGATGGACTGGCCAAGTATGTCTCCAGTCCTAAACCCTATTGAGCATCTGTGGGGCATCCTCAAACAGAAGGTGGAGGAGCGCAAGGTCTCTAACATCCACCAGCTCCATGATATCGTCATGGAGGAGTGGAAGAGGACTTCAGTGGCAACCTGTGATGCTCTGGTGAACTCCATGCTCAAGAGGGTTAAGGCAGTTCTGGAAAATAATGGTTGCCACACAAAATATTGACACTTTGGGCCCAATTTGTATATTTTTACTTAGGGGTGTACTCACTTTTGTTGCCAGTGGTTTAGACATTAATGGCTGTTTGTTGAGTTATTTTGAGGGGACAGCAAATGTACACTGTTATACAAGCTGTACACTTACTACTTTACATTGTAGTAAAGTGTTGTCACATGAAAAGGTATAATAAAATATTTACAAAAATGTGAGGGGTGTACTAACTTTTGTGAGATACTGTATGTAGAACACTATACCATACAGTATACTTATAGACATGAAACCTATATTTTCATTGGAATTAAAGAAGTGGCTTGGATAAACTTTGAAACATTTTTAACATTACAGAACAAATCAATCTGAATGTGACTACTACTAGCTATATAGAGATTGTGTTTGGGTGGCATTTACACATGTAAGCCCCATACACACTATCAGATTTTCTGCTGATTTTTGTCCTCAGATTTACCAAAACCATATAATATGAGGTCAAACCTTAGGAGTTTAAATTTGTATACCCCCTTGCACTACATGGTTTTGGTAAATCTGAAGACAAAAAGCAACATAAAATCTGATAGTGTGTATGGGGCCTAAGACATCAGTAAATAAGTGAAATGGAGCTTCAGTACTGTTTTGTATTATTAGCTATAATATGCCCACAATTTACTTTACTTTAAATTGAATTCCAGTGCTTAAGAAAGACAGTATTTTACAGATTGCTGTAATTAAAGAAAAAAAAAGCATGACAACCCTATTTTTAAAAATGAAGCCATCATATTTCCAATATATACATAACATTGTTAGGCATTTTAATTATTCTTTCTTTTTCTGTAGCCAACATATTGGGTTTATTATTAGGCTTTTCATCTGCCTAAAGACATATAAAATCTACAATAATGATGGAAAACTGGTCATTTTTACGAATTCATTTAAACTAATAGACCACATGTGTAAAATATATATCTACACTAATTGATTAAATACATGTGCCACAATGGTGCCCGCATCCAAGGCTGCTTTGCTTTGCCAAACCTCAACTTCTGGGGTTGTATGGACAATGACAAAGATCTAGAGACTGGCCCATAGAACCTGTGGAAGAGCATTCCAACATTCCATGTTTTCTTTTTCTGATTCCCATGCATTTGAGTGGACATTTGAAGTAAATACAAAATGTTGCTTGGGACAATGTTATTTCATTAGAAAATCAAGCATTTAGTATTACATTACTTATACAGCTTTTATAGATCCATGCAGAAACAATACATTTGATTTGAGTTTTATACACCTATTTAACCTGAAAAAATCGTCTTAGGTCTCATTCACACCACACAGCATGTGTTAATATGCGCATAATAGTGTGCGTTTGTGAATGCTCCTTGCTATGCACTGTGAAGCTTTGCTAAATGCATTGCGGTGTTTGCTTTTTTCCAACTCCCAATGTAATCCTATGCACTACAGGGTGTTGCAATGTGTTGCATCATTTCGAAAAGCGCAGTGCAACAATAAAACATATTCTACTTTTTTTCAGCGCATAACAATGCAGTAACTTGGTGTGACTTGAAGCCATAGGAAATAATGCAATTGCATTATTGCAACTGGTGTAATGAACCCTTACCAACCCCTAACGTTTACATATACCCTAAACTTAATCCTTAAAGCTGAATTCCAAGGCGATACAAAAGACACAAATTAATGCAACTCTTTATAAATACATAATTATTTTTTATTTGAATGTATATTTATCATTGATAGTTTTATGGCAAAATATTGAAATCCATCTCAATAGTCATGGACAAAATAGATTGATAGTAGTTGGTGTCTGTAAAGTGCCATTACTGAAATAGCTATGTTTTTAAAACATCTTCACAGTAGCAAAAGGAAAAAGATGGATAGTAAATATTTTGGCTCATTATAACAGTAATGAGTATTCAGTTTAATCTGTGTAATAAATAATGTCAAAATCAAGTCTCCAGTGGGTTTATTCTGAGCCTACTTCAAGAATTGGAATAGTAAGCAAAGTATGTAGGTAATCACTTAGCAGCAACAACACAGCTACCAAGATAACTACATAGGAAGTGATAGAGGGAAGAAGGAGAGTGGAAAGGAGGTTGTTAAAAGTTTTTTTTTTTATATAGAAGCATTATATGTACCTGAATTTGACTTAAATCGGAGCTCCAGGTTCCCCCAAAAATACTGTAGCTGCTGACTTTTAATATAAGGATACTTACTTGTCTAGGGATCCAGCAATGTCCTCCCTAAAGCTGATTCTTCAATCGACTTCAGGTGCAGGATGAAAACTGTGCTAATTAACCACTTGCCCACTGGGCACTTATACCCTCTTTCTAACCAGAGCAATTTTCAGCTTTCAGTGCTCCCACATTTTGAATGACAATTACTCGGTCATGCAACACTGTACCCATACAAAATGTTTGCCCTTTTTTCACACAAATGGAGCTTTTTTTTGGTGGTATTTAATCACCACTGAGTTTTTTATTATTATTATTTTTTTTTTATTATTTTGCGCTATAAATGAAAAAAAAAGCATTTTTCTTTGTTTCTGTTATAAAATTTTGCAAATTAGTAATATTTCTTCATAAATTTGGGCCAAAATGTATACTGCTACATATCTTTGGTTAAAATAACCCAAGTCAGTGTATATTATTTAGTCTTTGTGAAAGTTATAGGGGGGGGGGGGTATTTACTAAAACTGGTGCACACAGAATTTGGTGCAGTTGTGCATAGTAACCTATCTATTTATTTATTTATTTATTAAAATGCTTGACCTACGCAGTCTTACCCGAAGGCCTCAATGCGCAAAACAAAAGTCATTGACATTAAAAGACCTTAAGAGAGCCAGTATACCAGCATGGCAACAGACAAAATCAAAACCTGTGGGTCTGTCCAACACACCCCAATAAAATTAGGTGGCTCCAAAAGCTTGTACAAAAAGTTTGGTTTTCAATTTCTTTTGAAATTTCAGAATAATCATTCTCACATCTCAGTTTCAAAGGGAAGGAGTTCCAAAATTCAGCTCCCTGTACTTCACATGTTCTCCCTCCACATGTTTTCTTTTTAAATTTTGGAATCTTTAATATGGTCAAATTCGCTGATCTCAAGGATTGGGTAGGCGCATACTTGATACATTTTTCCTTCAGGTACTCTGGGCCACGTCCATGCAATTATGGACAAGACATCCAGTTTTAAACAGAACATGTACTTTCACAGGCAGCCAGTGCAGTGATCTAAGAGATGGAGTGATGTTGTCACGACAACCAGCACCTGTCAATAACCCGGCTGTGGCATTCTGAATTAACTGGAGCTTGTAGGTGGTACAAGCAGGCAAACCCAAGTACAGAGCATTGCAGTAGTCCAGTTGACTGCTGATAATTGCATTGACCATGGCGATCTTATCAGAGTCTGCGATATAGTGAAAAGTTGACCTCAGGAGTCACAGGTAGAAATGGCATAAACTCACCACCTAATTTTCCTGAGGGCGCAAGTTCAATCTAGAGTCAAAGATGACACCCAGGTCCCTGACCTGAGTGGCCGGAACCGGAAAAGGTTTAACCGCTAAGCCACCGCCCACCGTCATATGACGGCTGGACGAGGCTTCTATTGTTCTGGGAGGACGTCATATGACGTCCTCGCCTTCCGAGCCACTAGGGGGCGCGCGCGCGTCGCCGGCGGCGCGCGCGCGTGCCCGCTGCGTCGCTCGGGACCCGGTGCGCGTGCCCGGCGGCCGCGATGTCCGCCGGGCACCCGCGATTGCCGGGTAACAGAGCAGGAGCGTGGATCTGTGCATGTAAACACAGATCCACGTCCTGTCAGAGAGGAGAGGAGACCGATGGCGTGTCCCTTGTACATAGGGACAGCGATCGGTCACCTCCCCCAGTCAGTCCCCTCCCCCCACAGTTAGAATCACCTCCTTAGGTAATACATTAACCCCTCGAGCGCCCCCTAGTGTTAACCCCTTCCCTGCCAGTCACATTTACACAGTAATCAATGCAATTTTATAGCATTGATCGCTGTATAAATGTGAATGGTCCCAAAAATGTGTCAAAAGTGTCCGATATGTCCGCCGCAATATCGCAGTCACAATAAAAATTGCAGATCGCCACCATTACTAGTAAAAAATAAATAA
This sequence comes from Aquarana catesbeiana, assembly GCF_042186555.1. Lineage (NCBI taxonomy): Eukaryota > Metazoa > Chordata > Amphibia > Anura > Ranidae > Aquarana > Aquarana catesbeiana. The sequence continues at coordinate 64,211,671 of NC_133328.1, read as the reverse complement.
ATAATAAAAATGCTATAAATCTATCCCCTATTTTGTAGACGCTATAACTTTTGCGCAAACCAATCAATATACGCTTAGCGCAATTTTTTTTTACCAAAAATATGTAGAAGAATACGTATCGGCCTAAACTGAGGAAAAAATTTGTTAAAAAAAAAAAAAAATTGGATATTTATTATAGCAAAAAGTAAAAAATATTGTGTTTTTTCAAAATTGTCCCTCTTCTTTTGTTTATAGCGCAATAAATAAAAACCGCAGAGGTGATCAAATACCACCAAAAGAAAGCTCTATTTGTGGGGAAAAAATGATAAAAATTTCATTAGGGTACAGTGTAACATGACCGAGCAATTGTCATTCAAAGTGCGACAGCGCTGAAAACTGAAAAATGGCTTGGGCAGGAAGGGGGTGAAAGTGCCCTGTATTGAGGTGGTTAAAAGACTCCGGCCAGGACTGAAACAATTTGAAATACACCTGGTTACTGAAGATGATACATTCAGTTTTGGAGCCATTTCATTTTAAACAATTGGCACCCATCCAGGATTGGATTTCCTCCAAGCAGGAGGCCAGTATGACCTGATCCTCCCCTTTCTTGGATAATTTGAAGTAGATCTGGGTGTCGTCAGCATAGACATGGAACGGGAGATTGTGGCAGCGAATGACGTACAGCAGCGGCCTCATATAGATGTTAAAAAGGATCAGAGATAAAGCCGATCCTTGTGGGACCCCGCAAGACAGGGAGCTATCAGAGGAATAAAATGGTCCCAGCTTTACACTCTGAACCCTGTCTCGCAGGAACGAGGCAACCAGTGCCAGAACTATGCCATCCATTCCCACCACTATCTTCAGCCTATCCACAAGTATAGAATGGTCAATGGTGTCAAAAGCTGCTGACAAATCCAGAAGTACCAAGGCCAAAGCTTCATTCTCATCCAAGGCCCAGAGTAGATCGTCCTGCACTTTTACCAGGGCTATTTCCGAACCTCTACCAGGTCGGAATCCTGACGGGAAGTCATCAAAAATTTTATTGGACTCCAAGTGAGGTTGAAGTTCCCATACTGCAGCTCGCTCCATGATTTTAGCCAAAAATGGCAGGGTGGAAATAGGACGATTGTTGCTCAACACGGTACGCTCCACGTTAGCTTTCTTTAGGAGGGGAATAACCACCGCCTGCTTCAGAATACATGGAACAACCCCGGTAGCAAATGACATACTAACAATGTCTGCAATCGGCTCCTAACTTCAACTTGTTCAATTAACCTCCCTAGCGGTATGAATATGTCAGATTTTTGATGCTGAAAGCGGTACAATGTTTTGCATGGAAATTTGGTGTTTTATATTGTAGGCCTGTAATTCTTAGGAATAACACACTTACTTCTGTCCAAACAAGAGTCTAGTAGACAGCCCGAGTATGATAAAGTTTAAAACACAAAATCATAAATTATAATAAAATAAATATCTAGACATAAATATAACAAATAATAATATAACAATAAAAAAATATTCAATAATGTAATCAAATCAAAAATACAGAAATTTGCTCAGTTGCGGAATTGTCGCTGTCATTGCTTTCAGTGTTTGATGATAAATTTCCCCACAAATCACTATCGCTCAATTCTGCAAGTGATTCTAATTTATTATCGCTGTTTTCTAGCTGGTCTAAAACTGCTTTCGATGTACAGTAAAGGGACACCTTTTGGTTGCTATGGACAATCTCCAGTTTCCAGGCAGAAAGAACAGTATTTATAATATAAAACTGCATGCAGGGCACTGGACAAACCTCTAGGGACAAAAGGGATGTGAAATAATGTGATACAGTATTGTAATCTGTAAGATTACAGTGTACTGTATGTGTAATGTGTTTTTCACTTTTTGAATTTGGCGCCGTGCTCCGTCCCTGTGCGTCGCAACGCTCACAGGGAACGGAGCTCGGCACTGTGATAGATCTGGTCAAGGACACAGCTTGCACACACAGCGGGAGGACATCGCAGGATCCTGGGGACAAGGTAAGTAACTTTACCTGTGGCTCTGGGTTACCGCTTTTGCTACTGAAAATTCACCCCGAGCCACACTCGGAAATACCGCCAGGGAGGTTAAGCTTTGACAATAAAACCTGAAAGCTGATTGGTTTCTTTGCAGAGTTGCAGCAGATTTTGTGTGCACCAGTTTTAAATACCCCCCATAAAGTCAACAAGCTGTGGTGGCAATCATTGAAAATTGATCACACCTGATGATACCTGATGTACTAATGGCCTCATTTCTTGAGACACTAACAAGCCAGGAAAGTACAAATACCCCCAATGACCCATTTTTGGAATGTGGACATTCCAAAGTATTTAGTAAGATGCATGGCTAGTTTTTTGTTGTTGTAATTTTTTCCCCACAATTCTTTGCAAAATGAAGTTTTTTTTTTCACAAAATTGTCATGTTAACAGGTTATTTCTCTCACATAAGTAAAGCAATTTAAAAGAACCGCGCTAAAAATTTTGTGTATAGTGAATTCTCAAATATCTCAAATGATGTGATAAACTCAACGTAATAAATTAAATTCTGAATCCAAATGTCAACACAATATATATGTAATGAATTGAATAATCAAAAACATATATTGAAAAACTTTATGCAAATAAAATATAAAAAGTGACAAAAAAGAGACAAAAAAGATAAAGTCCGTGTCTTAAAGAGTGACTTCAAATACCAACAGTCCTTATTGTAAATAATTCCACCAATAGTGATTGAAAACTTTAGTGAGTAGAAACATCTCGTGAAAAGGATCCACCACCTATGTAGATATATGTTTACCAGAGGTAAGCTTTAATGAAGCTTATGCCAGAAATCCACTCTGTGGGGACACCACCATCGATCTCAGCATAGAGGGAGGATCGCCCGGAACTCACCGACAAAAAGGCCAAATAACTCAGCAATGGGAACCCAGGGAAATAAAAAACACATCCTCCATAGTGTGAATCTGCTTAAACAGTTTATTGAAAGAAGTAAAAGTAGCGCACTTACTAGAAATGATGAATAAAACAGCATGTAATATAAATCAGCCGGCCGGCCTGCATGCACCCGTTCACAGTGGGATAGAAACGATGACGTCAGCGCGTCTGCCTTCCGACGTACGTTTCGTCCTATTGGACGTTGTCATAGGAACGGGCGACGCACTGACTCATCGCTCCTTAAATACAATCATGGAACCACACCTCGTTCTGACGCTCTGGTGGCCACATCCTGACTTAAAACCAGGAAGTACTCAAGATGAAACCAAGCCTCACTTTGGTATCAGGAAAATGACGCTGGTCAACCCTATTTTATAGCGAACAAGAGACTAATATGCACAGAACGAACACTCACTCCAACACTTGAACAGTGAAATTTCTTGGTCGCTGGAGGGGCCAAAACAACATGCATATATCCCTTGAAAGTATAAATCATGAACACACTAACTGAACTTCACAGGATAATGCTATTTAGAAAATAACCACCTATTAGGGTGACTAATTTGGAATCATCCTTTCAGAATGTATCCATAAACAGTTAGAGAGACGCCATCTAGTGGGGAATGTTCAATTATACGTGTCCCTAAATAGCATACATAGTTTGCTTAGGTGTTAATGAAAAAAATTCTTTATTATTGTAACATTCCCAGAATCATATAACACTCTACGATGGAGTCCAAATCATATCATTCCCCTGTTAGAACATTAGAAACATAAAAATATAAAATAATTTTTTTATATAGACATAAAAAATAAGTAAATTAAAAACATTTTTTGAAAGCCTCATAGGATACGTAGGCCTCCACATAACTAGCCAGCCAACTATTATAAAGTTATGAAATTATAATAAGGAAGACAAGAAAGCCTTAAACAAGAGTAGAGCATACCCAATAATTGATAGACCTACGCATGTATCCTAACGAGTAATAGTTGACAAGTAGGCCAAAAAACTCAAAATTCATTAATAGGAAATATAAATACTTAAGAGTTACTAAAAAGACCTTAGACAGTCCAAAACTCGAAACATGTGTGCCTCCATCATAGGGGTGTGAACACCCTAAGGCCATAATAACCAATATTGGCCCCAGATGTTAGAGCCAATAGAAGTACATAACAAAAGGGAGGACAGAACCACTAACGGCCATTTTCCAATAACTAATTACCATTAAAGCAAGGCCACCAGAGGATCAGAGCGGGTTCACAACAAAAGCAGCAAAAAAAAAAAAAAAAAAAAAAAAAACAAGTTATAGGTCAATAATCACAAGTAATTAGAATTCTTCTTTATAAATATATAGCCCTCACATCTCAATAAATGTATTATGAAAAATGTAAATTCATGAATTGTCTAGAAAGGCATTAAGGTCTACCTCAACGTTGAGCCCAAACGGGGTGTAACACCTAAGTTTGTATATCCAGGCCATCTCGAGCCTAGAAATCCCCCTTAGGAGGGAACCCCCTCTCCAAGGTGTGGTATATCTATCAATCCCCAGAAAGATAGTCCTTCTAGGGTCTCGATTGTGTGTTTCGAGATAGTGTCTAGAGACCGGATGCTTAGGGAAACCTGTCAAGATGTTAGTTACATGCTCATTGAGCCTTACGGAGAGAGGGCGTTTTGTCCTCCCTACGTATTGCAATCCGCAAGGACATTGCAACAGGTATACCACGCGCTCAGTAGAACACGTAATAAATGATTTAATTTCAAATTCAACCGAAGTACTGGTAGAAGTAAACTTATGTGTTCTCCTATGCATACATCCACTCAGGGAACATATTCTGCATTTCTTACATTGGTAGAAACCCGTCATGTACTCAAAAAAAACCCTCTTGATTGGGGGAGGATCAAGGATGTTGGGGGCCACTCTCCCTCTGAGGGAAGGGGCACCTTTATATACCATTTGTGGTTTAGCCGGGAGAATGGTACCCAATATATGGTCATTTTGAAGGACATGCCAATATTTTTTAACCAGCCTCGCCCTGTGTTATGAATCCCACTACTCCAGTAGCAGGGTAAAAGATCAGTCCAAAAGGCAGGCAAAAAAACATGGTCAAACAGTCTAGGGTCAGTTCCAGAGCAGGCAAAGGTAAATTCATTTTAGCGTTAGGCAGAAGCGTGGTTATATAACAGGCCAGGGTCAGTTCCGGAGCAGGCAATGGAATGTTTAATGTTTAGCGTTAGGCAGAAACCTGGTCGTATAACAGGCCAGGGTCAGTTCTGGAAAAGGCAGCAGTATGTAAAGTTTAGTGCAGTGGCATAAGAGATGTGGAGGTAAATGACAATAACGTTTACCATACTTCACTTATAATGTAGAGAAGTATGGCAACGGCAGAAACAGTCACCTATACAGAGGCCTGGTTGGGAAGGACATTGGGGACAATAATACGTGCTGTCTCTTCTAACTCAGCAGCTTACCCGGCACTTTTTTTTTACATCTTTGGCCTGTTTCACGGAGGGGGAGTTTCTGAGGAAAGTGGCGTTCTTGGAGTCTGCTCACTGAATCAGAGGGAATATTTTCTGGCGGGCCTTCAGTGTACAATAGGGCGGTGATAATTTCTTCTTGGTAATGAAGATAGGATACTGGGGTCTCTGTAGATTTTTGGTAAATAACATGTGTTGTGCTGTACGTGGTCAAACTGAAATAAATAAATAGAGACTTTTTTGTACCAATGGTGGGATTTTCTTGTGGGAAGGTATCATTAAATCATTAAAGTCGACCTCCCCATGAAGAAATAATAGTCGTGGACACGTAGGTGTCGCCATGGATGAATGAGAGCATGTGGTTGTTTCGTCTGTCCCTCCACCTGACAGGCAATAGCTCATCGTTCCGCAAAGATGCCATCTCCCCTTGTTGTAGCCTTTCTTTAACGAGCCTTTGCGGGAAGCCCTTCCTATTGGCTCTCACTTTATCGCATGCTGGAGTCTTCCTCCGGTAAAGATTGAGGAAGAGGGGCAAGCTTGTGTAGAAATTATCCACATAGAGATGGTAACCCTTTTCAAGGATTCAATAGACAAGCTCCCAAACAACTTTTCCGCTGGCTCCAATGTACTCTGGGCATTCAGGGGGATGCAGCTGGGTGTCCTTCCCTTCATACACCAGGAAGTCATAGATGTACCCCGTGGCTCGGTCACAAAGTTTGTAGCGCTTAACCCTATATGGGGCCCTTTTGCTGGGGATAAACTGTTTGAAACCCACGGAGATATTTTGGTCGGGGTATATAACTGGGGGGAATTTTTTTAGTTTTCATAAGCTGGGTCATTTTGGGGAAGGCACTGGGTGTTGTCATTATTATTACAATGTCAAAAAACTTACCATGCCTCTTACTAAACACCTTATACAGTCTACTTTCCAAAAAGGGGTCATTTGGGGAATATTTTACAGTCCTGGCATTTTAGAGCCTCAAGAAATGAGACAGTCGAGATTAATCAATTTTTGAAATATATATATATCTATATATCTATATATAGATATATATATCTATATAGATATATAGATATATATATCTATATATCTATATATATTTGAAATACCGTATTTATCGGCGTATAACACGCACAGGCGTATAACACGCACATTCATTTTAAGAGGGAAGTTTCAGGAAAAAAACTTAAATTTTAAATAAGGAACTTTGAAGCAAAATAAGGGTCAGTGCCCATCTGCAGCCTCACCATTGCCATCAATGCAGCTTGATCAATGCCCATCTGCAACCTCACAAGTGCCATCAATGCAGCCTCATCAGTCCACATCAATGCAGCCTCACCATTGCCATCAATGCAGCAGCCTCACCATTGCCATCAATGCAGCTTGATCGATGCCCATCTGCAGCCCTGAGGGGACAGGGAGGGGGGCAGGATGAGCGCCCTCAGATTACATACAGTGAGAATCTCCTATGATAGACAGAACAGTGGTCCAAAGGCGGCCCAAGAGACGGGACTTCTTATTACAGATGCCGCCAAGTAAACAGGAGATTCTCGCTGTATGTAATCTGACGGTGCTCGTCCTGCCCCCCCCCCTCCCCTCCGAGGCAGCTAAAATTAAAGTATTGGATTATAACACGCACACGCTATTTGCACCCGATTTTCATGGTGAAAACGTGAGTGCTATACGCCAATAAATACAGTATATATATATATAGATATATATATATATATATATCTATATATATATATATATATAGATATATATATATCATAGAATGTAGACTCTATAACTTTCACACAGACTAAATAATACACCTATTTGGGTTATTTTTTTTACCAAAGAAATGTAGCAGAATACATTTTAGCCTAAATTTATGAAGAAAGATTATTTATTTGCAATAGTTTAGAAAAACATGTTTCAATATTTTTTGGTTTATAGCAAAGATTCTTTAGCAAAATATGGGAAGCCCTGCTTGTTTGCCTCCTCCTCCCCTGCCACATTTGACACCTTACGGGGGGGGGGGAGAGCGGGTACCTGGTTTTGACAGGTACCCGCTCCCACTTCCGGCTGACTTCGCTATGGCTCCCCTCTTCCTTTCCCTGCTGCCGGCCTTTCACAAAGTGCAGCACACTTTGCGCATGCATAGTGGAGAACCGGCTGTGAAGCCGCAAGGCTTTATTGCTAGTTTCCCTTAGCCGAGATGGCGGCAGCAGCACCCAAGAGCCGATTGAAAAACCGGCTGGGGTGAAGACACCGCTGGATTTATGGACAGGTAATTGTCCTAATATTCAGGCTGGGTTCACACATGCGCGGCCGCAGGTTCGTGCCTTGGGTCCGGTGCGTGTCTGTTCACCAGTTCAGGTGCAAATTTTTGCCTGAATTCGCACCTGAATCAGACCCTTTTTTAATCCAGACCGCGCCGGACATGTGTGAAGCGGCTTAATTGAGAGCCAGTCACACTTGCCTGTCATGCAAATTGGATGCCGGGAAACCCACATTCAATTCGCATATATGTGAACCCAGCCTGAAAGTCAGCAGCAATAGTATTTGTAGCTACTGACTTTTAATTTTTTTTTGAAGGAGCCTGGAGCGCTGCTTTAAGGATACAGATCTGTGCTTACGGATGTTTTTTGCATGCTTGAGTTCCTCCGAGTTGCAGAAGGAGGTTTCATCCTTCCACCAAGCACTGAGTATGGTGTGTGTAAGGTACAAATGTGCATTAGAAGCTACAGCAAGTTAGATAGATTCAGCCTCATTTCCTGGCTGAAGGACATTAGCATCATCTTTCTCTTTCCTCCCCAGCCTTTACTGTACCTGGTCCACACCTTTACATCTAATTTATTTTCAGTTATCATAATAATGGAGGCTCAGCATTACATGTGGACATTATCTAGGACCCACAACTATCAGACTGACAACTGCCCATCAGTGCATTTTGATATTTGCATAACTCCTTCTAAGAGCCAGCCCACTGCTTGCATCAGGGCTCTTGAGAAGTGTACTGAGACAGGGTACTATGATGTTTTCAGGAAGCTATGTTTAGCATCCTGCTGGCCCCTCCTACCAGCCATAATCTGCTTCATTGCATAGAAAAGCACAGAAACCCAGTGTTGATGTCACTGGGTCTAAAATGAGGCATGTAATGAAAACAGAAAGGGTTTATTTAACCGCTTCAACCCTGGAAGATTTTACCCCCTTCCTGACCATAGCACTTTTTGACTTTCGGCACTGCGTTGCTTTAACTGACAATTGCGCGGTTGTGTGACGTTGCACCCAAACAAAATTGACGTCCTTTTTTACCACAAATAGAGCTTTCTTTTGATGGTATTTGATCACCTCTGTGGTTTTTATTTTTTGCACTATAAACGCAATATTTTTTACGTTTTGCTATAATAAATATCCCCCAAAAATATATAAAAAAACTAATTTTTTCCTCAGTTTAAGCTGATATGTATTGTTCTACATATTTTTGGTAAAAAAAAAATCACAATAAGCGTATATTAATTGGTTTGCACAAAAGTTATAGCGTCTACAAAATAGGGGATAGTTTTATGGCATTTTTATTATTTTTTTTTTTATTAGTAATGGTGTTGATCTGCGATTTTTATCATAACTGCGACATTATGGCAGACACATTGGACACTTTTGACACTATTTTGGGACCATTGTCATTTATACAGCGATCAGTGCTATAAAAATGCACTGATTACTGTATAAATGACACTGGCAGGGAAGGGGTTAACCACTAGGGGGCGATGAAGGGGTTAAGTGTGTCCTAGGAAGTGATTCTAACTGTGGGGGGTGGGCTTCAACTCACATGACAGCGATCACTGCTCCCGATGACAGGGAGCAGTGATCACTGTCACGTCACAAGGCAGAACGGGGAAATGCCTTGTCTACATAGGCACTTCCCCGTTCTGCGGCTCCGTGACACGATCGCTGGGAGACCGGCGGACATCGAGTCCGCCGGTCCCGCGGGCAGGGTCACGCTTTACACGGCGGGCGCACGCGCACCCGCTAGCCCCACCAATTAAAGGGGACGTACAGGTACGCCCATTTGCTCACTGCTGCCATTGTGCTGACGTACATTGGCGTGCGGCGGTCGGCAAGTGGTTAAAAACCTTATCTGATAGCTATAAAATAAAAACTTTCATCTGCATGTTAAGAGGGGAGGGAAGGGAAAATACAAATGGATTCATTTTCAAATTTAAGGGCTCTTTCACACAGGGCGGATCAGTGGTGATCTGCCTCGTGAACACCCGCTTGGTCAGCGGGGATCGCTCCGCCAATCCCCGCTGAGCAGAAAAATTACAGGTCTGACGTTCATCCGCTGACATCCGCTATTCCATAGGGATACATGTATGTCCGTTTTTCATCCGAAAATGGAAGGATGAAAAACGGACATACGGATCCTCCGTGTGAAAGAGCCCTAAAGTGTTACTAAACCCACAACAGTAAAATATGTCTGTATATGCAGCATAGCATGCTTGTTATACTCACTGTGGAACAGTGGGGTTAATCCTCTGCATTGTGTAAAAAGGCTGTTTTTATCCTGTATGCATAGATCTTTTAGGCTGGAGAGAACATTTACTTGTTGGTCAGAGCTAGCCAGGTCACATGATTTTGACATTACACATGTGGGCGTGCATACAGGCTGCAGTGGAAATCTCTACCTGAACTCTATTCTCCTGAACTCTCAGCACTGGTGAAACTCTGCAGTTTATCATGTAACCGTGGTATACAGATCATCCAAAAAAGTATATAGTGGCAGTATTTTAATGTAAAAAGATGATTTATAAGCTGTGGGCACTGTGGGGGGGCGAATTAACTATTTTCATATTACTGGGTTTAGTAACACTTTAACCACTTCAGCCCGGACCATTATGCTGCCTAAGGACCAGAGGACTTTTTCCAATTTGGCACTGCATCGCTTTAACTGCTAATTGCGCGGTCATGCAATGCTGTACCCAAACGAAATGTGTGTCCTTTTCTTCCCACAAATAGAGCTTTCTTTTGATGGTATTTGATCACCTCTGCCGTTTTTATTTTTTGCGCTATGAACGGAAAAAGACCGAAAATTTTGAAAAAAAATTATATTTTCTACTGTTTGTTATAAAAAAAATCTAATAAACTCAATTTTAGTCATACATTTAGGCCAAAATGTATTCGGCCACATGTCTTTGGTAAAAAAGAAGTCAATAAGCGTATATTTATTGGTTTGCGCAAAAGTTATAGCGTCTACAAACTAGGATACATTTTCTGGAATTTACACAGCTTTTAGTTTATGACTGCCTATGTCGTTTCTTGAGGTGCTAAAATGGCAGGGCAGTACAAACCCCCCCCCAAATGACCCCATTTTGGAAAGTAGACACCCCAAGGAAATTGCTGAGAGGCATGTTGAACCCATTGAATATTTATTTTTTTTGTCCCAAGTGATTGAATAATGACAAAAAAATATATATATATTTACAAAAAGTTGTCACTAAATGATATATTGCTCACACAGGCCATGGGCCTATGTGGAATTGCACCCCAAAATATATTCAGCTGCTTCTCCTGAGTATGGGGATACCACATGTGTGGGACTTTTTGGGAGCCTAGCCGCGTACAGTGCCCCGAAAACCAATCACCGCCTTCAGGATTTCTAAGGGTGTAAATTTTTGATTTCACTCCTCACTACTTATCACAGTTTTGAAGGCCATAAAATGCCCAGATGGCACAAAACCCCCCCAAATGACCCCATTTTGGAAAGTAGACACCCCAAGCTATTTGCTGAGAGGCATGTTGAGTCCATGGAATATTTTATATTTTGACACAAGTTGCGGGAAAGTGACACATTTTTTTTTTTTTTTTTTGCACAAAGTTCTCACTAAATGATATATTGCTCACACAGGCCATGGACATATGTGGAATTGCACCCCAAAATACATTTAGCTGCTTCTCCTGAGTATGGGGATACCACATGTGTGGGACTTTTTGGGAGCTTAGCTGCGTACGGGGCCCCGAAAACCAATCACCGCCTTCAGGATTTCTAATGCCCCGTACACACGGTCGGACTTTGTTCGGACATTCCGACAACAAAATCCTAGGATTTTTTCCGACAGATGTTGGCTCAAACTTGTCTTGCATACACACGGTCACCCAAAGTTGTCGGAAAATCCGATCGTTCTAAACGCGGTGACGTAAAACACGTACGTCGGGACTATAAATGGGGCAGTGGCCAATAGCTTTCATCTCTTTATTTATTCTGAGCATGCGTGGCACTTTGTCCGTCGGATTTGTGTACACACGATCGGAATTTCCGACAACGGATTTTGTTGTTGGAAAATTTTATCTCCTGCTCTCCAACTTTGTGTGTCAGAAAATCCGATGGAAAATGTCCGATGGAGCCCACACACGGTCGGAATTTCCGACAACACGCTCCGATCGGACATTTTCCATCGGAAAATCCGACCGTGTGTACGGGGCATAAGGGTGTAAATGTGTGACATAAGCTTCTAAATGTTGTGCATAAAATGCCAGGACAGTTCAAAACCCCCCCAAATGATCCCATTTTGGAAAGTAGACACCCCAAGCTATTTGCTGAGAATCATGTCGAGTCCATGGAATATTTTATATTGTGACACAAGTTGCGGTAAAGAGACAATTTTTTTTTTTTTGCACAAAGTTGTCACTAAATGATATATTGCTCAAACATGCCATGGGAATATGTGAAATTACACCCCAAAATACATTCTGTTGCTTCTCCAGAGTACGGGGATACCACATGTGTGAGACTTTTTGGGAGCCTAGCCGTGTACGGGACCCCGAAAACCAAGCACCGCCTTCAGGCTTTCTAAGGGCGTAAATTTTTGATTTCACTCTTCACTGCCTATCACAGTTTGGGAGGCCATGGAATGCCCAGGTGGCACAAACCCCCCCCCCAAATGACCCCATTTTGGAAAGTAGACACCCCAAGCTATTTGCTGAGAGGCATGGTTAGTATTTTGCAGCTCTCATTTGTTTTTGAAAATAAAGAAAGACAAGAAAAAACATTTTTTTTTTTCTTTTTTCAATTTTCAAAACTTTGTGACAAAAAGTGAGGTCTGCAAAATACTCACTATACCTCTCAGCAAATAGCTTGGGGTGTCTACTTTCCAAAATGGGGTCATTTGGGGGGGTTTTGTGCCACCTGGGCATTCCATGGCCTCCGAAACTGTGATAGACAGTGAAGAGTGAAATCAAAAATTTACGCCCTTAGAAAGCCTGAAGGCGGTGCTTGGTTTTCGGGGTCCCGTACACGGCTAGGCTCCCAAAAAGTCTCACACATGTGGTATCCCCGTACTCTGGAGAAGCAACAGAATGTATTTTGGGGTGTAATTTCACATATTCCCATGGCATGTTTGAGCAATATATCATTTAGTGACAACTTTGTGCAAAAAAAAAAAATTGTCTTTTTACCGCAACTTGTGTCACAATATAAAATATTCCATGGACTCGACATGATTCTCAGCAAATAGCTTGGGGTGTCTACTTTCCAAAATGGGATCATTTGGGGGGGTTTTGAACTGTCCTGGCATTTTATGCACAACATTTAGAAGCTTATGTCACACATGACCCACTCTTCTAACCACTTGAAGACAAAGCCCTTTCTGACACTTTTTGTTTACATGAAAAAATTATTTTTTTTTGCAAGAAAATTACTTTGAACCCCCAAACATATATTTTTTTAAAGCAAATGCCCTACAGATTAAAATGGTGGGTGTTTTTTTTTTTTTTCTTTATTATTTTTTTGCTTTTTTATCTTATTTTTAAACTGTTCCTTTCATTTTTTTTTCATCATTTTTATTGTTATCTCAGGGAATGTAAATATCCCCTATGATAGCAATAGGTAGTGACAGGTACTCTTTTTTGAAAAAATTGGGGTCTATTAGACCCTAGATCTCTCCTCTGCCCTCAAAGCATCTGACCACACCAAGATCGGTGTGATAAAATGCTTTCCCAATTTCCCAGTGACGCTGTTTACATCCGGCGAAATCTAAGTCATGAAATGCTCGTAGCTTCCAGTTTCTTAGGCCATAGAGATGTTTGGAGCCACTCTGGTCTCTGATCAGCTCTATGGTCAGCTGGCTGAATCACCAGCTGCATTCTCAGGTTCCCTGTTGAGACAGGAGAGCCAGAGAAAAACACGGAAGACAGTGGGGGGGGGGGGGCATTCCCTCCCACTGCTTGTAAAAGCAGTCTAAAGGCTAATTAGCCCCTAGGATTGCTTTTACATGAAAGCCGACCGCTGGCTGAAAATAAAAACAGGGCTAGATGGGAAAAGGATGTGGGAACAATGTCCGACGATCAATGGGATCAAGTTTTGGCGCTGGGTACCAGGGTCACCCTTTCTCCTTCACAAGTGATGTCTCATTTGTATCTGTTATATAGAGCATACTATACACCCCTGAAACTATTCAAGTGGGGCAAGAGACCTGATGCGAAATGTCAAAGATGTGCAGGGGGGCATGGGGACTTGATCCACATGTTCTGGCGCTGCCCCAAGTTGCACAGATATTGGGTAGGAATAGTGGGGAAAATAAATTTAGTGTTTGGGACATCGCTGAGGGTGGAGGCGGGAGAGTGCCTGCTGGGTCTGAAGGGGGAAGGAGGAATCTCAAAGGACATACAGACGGCAAGAGACAGATGCTTGTTCCAGGGAAAAAAGCTTATTGCGCAGCATTGGCAGAGGAGGGAGGCCCCGACACTGACAGAATGGGAAAACGCAGTAAGGGAAGTGATATGTAGGGAAAAATATATCTACAAGAAAAGGGGTAATTATAAGAAATTTAAGAAAATATGGAAAGCATGGTTGGATTGGGAGTGAGTTGTACAATAGGTAAGAGAGGTTGACATAGGATGAGAGGAATGTAGAGTATGTGTGAGGATGTATGCCAGGTGAGGGGGGGTAACGGGGAGGGGAGGGTAAGGGAAAAAATAGGGGAAAATGAAGAAATTGTTCCTATATTTCCCTTTTTGTAAGATACAGTCTATGGATATGTCTATATCGGTATATACTGGATGCAGAGAAATCTAGGGGAATAACGGATGACTCCATTGAGCTGGCGATTTTAATGGCAGTCACTATTTGTATATCTTTCTCTTTTTTTTCTTTGCCTTCTTTTTTCTTTTTGTCTTGATGTATTTGTTGTACATGATGTATCGGATAACTTTTTCAAATAAAGAGATATTAAAAAAAAAAGAAAGAAAGGAAGAAAAGAAAAAAAAAAAAAAAAAATATTTACCTCCCTAACTAGCGTCACCGGTGACACTAGTACAGCGATCAGAAAAATGATCACTTAGTGACACTGGCGACAGGGGGTGATCAAGGGGTTAAAACTTTATTAGGGGGGTTAGGGGGGTACCCTGGACCTAAAAGGGGCTAATACTAACTGCCCTAACACAGTAACTGTCACAAACTGACACCATGCAGTAATCAGAAAAAAAAAAAATAAATAAATAAAAAAACTGCTTGGTGTCAGTGTGACGGGGGGAGGGGTGATCGGGGGGGGGGGGTCGGGGGGTAATCAGGGGGGGATCGGGGGTGTAATGTATGCCTGGCGTGTTCTACTGTATGTGTGTGTTTGTGTAACTCACATTCCAGTCTTCTCTCCTCCGCGTCGGAACGGAAAATACCGAGCCGAGGAGAGATGACATAATTTCCTTTGCCGCTGTTTAGCATACAGCAGCAAAGGAATGATTTGATTGGCCGGCGGCAATCGCGAGGGGGGGGCCACGAACGGATGGTCTCCCCCTCATCTCTGATCGCCGCTGGTCAGAAGCGGACCGCCTTGGGCACCAGGGGGGGGTCCGATTGGACCCCCCGCCCACGGGAGGCAGATCACGTATATGTACGTGATTCTGCCTGCCCCTGCCACCTTGCCGACGTACATCGGCGTGAGGCGGTCCTTAAGTGGTTAATAAATATGCATTTCAGCAGTTTGCTAGCTTGCTTGTTTGAAATGGAACTCTGAAAAGTATGTATATGGCAGCTGCCATTGCTGATTTTTTAAAAACACACAAGCGCCAGGTTTTCATACCTTTCCTTGATTTACTGTATGATCTACTGAACCACTGAGCTGTAAAAAGTATGCAGGCAGTAAAGTCAGAATTCTTGATCTACTGTACTTACTTATTCCAGGTCAGAAAATTAAAGTAACAAGTGTAGGCGCAACAACTCAGGATTCATATAAAACCAAAATATGCGTCTGCTAATTCATAAATATCTGGAATTAAGTTCTCTAAATTGAAACTGTGGTGATTAATGGTCCATATAGCAAACACAGGATAATAAGTCTATGTGGTGATGCTAATGAAGGGATAAAAACGTCCAAAGGAAGCAAGCAGGGCTGCCATCATAGTAGGAGAGAAAACATATTCCTGGAAATGCAAAAGAACAAGTAGAGAGGCGCCTCTGGGTGCAGTCGTTTTTATATAAAATAAGGCTTTACTAACAAATAGGATAAACTCACATTTGTAGGAAGAAAAACAGGCATGGTATCAAATGTCAAAGATGACGCTCCCAAATCTGTGCCATATGCGATCTGTACTGTGGATGTTAGCAGTGACTCTTCCGAATGATGTTGAAGCCGGCTCCGGAAGGCGGCCTCAAAGTGAGGCTTGGAACACAGGAGACAGCTGGCTGCAGGGGGGATGACGTCATCAGAGGTGGACGCGTTTCATGAGCGTGTGCACTTGGATGTACTACATGGCATAAGCATACAAAAGCATACATAGGTTCCCGAACAATGTAAATACTGACACCAGTAACTATACAAAACAAAATGAAAGAAAATACATGACATATTAAGTACAATGATAGATATCATAAATAATATATAATAAATATATGCATGAAGCTAAAAGTCTATGGAAAGAAATGGCATCTGATATGCCTAAGATCAATGATATCAAAAGTATATAAAAATACATCGAATCAATAAGAAAATGTATAGATGAAAATGAAAATAAAAGACATTTGGACTAAATCAATGAATGGAAACTAACGTAATATAAATACTGAATTTTAAAATGGTGGTTCAACTCAGAACTCATTGTATCGAACATGGTGGCCTGAGAAACCCATCCAAATTGGTGGCCACACGGCCTGTAGTGTTGACACGGAGCAGGAAGAGCGAGGTCCAGCAACTGTGTTATACCACAAAGTGAGCGTCGACCCATTTTGCTTTGCTGCCCCTCCCCCACGGGGGAATTCCTCTTTTCATACTCCTAATTTTTTTTTTTTCTCTCCCCCACTTGTATGCCGGAGATGGGGGGATATGTTTGTCCTGCGAATAGCATGCATAGTGCAGCGAATTTTTGCTCCATTAACCACTGGGACTTATTATTGTTACGCTGACATCAGAAAGCATTGTGATTGGACTTCTACACTCTGTAACACCATCCAGAGACATGAGACTCAGCCACATTTCAAACAACGATACAAGATCGGATGCTCATACCACACCCAAAGGCTGCGATTATTTTGTCCCTTTTTTTTCTTTCTTTTGCGTATATGTCTAAAAGCGTTGTTGTTCCCAGTTGGTAGTTTACCAAAGTTTAGGGATGATGCCCGCACATGTTGGGGTGGGTGCAGGGCGGGGGGAGGGGGATTTTACACTGTTATTTTTGCAAGTCCGAAGTGCAATGATGATGTTACAGCAAGAGATAAAGCGATTATGCAAATATGTTGAATGGTTGTCTTATACATGGTTAGTCTCATTTGTGATTCTAATGTCATCCATGTTCTGGACCTTACATGATTTCCTGATGGATCGGGTAATAATAGTTACCATTGCGAGGGGTTATCTTCTTAATGCACTGAGATGGCATCTATAAAATTCCTTACATGGAATGTCAGGGGTTTACGCGAGAAAATTAAGCGCTCGGCAGCCCTTTCATTCCTTAAAAAGCAAAGGGCAGATGTTGTTGCTTTGGTGGAGACACACATAGAGGGGCAGCTTCAGATGGCTCTCCGCAGACCATGGGTGGGATGAGTGTATCATTCCACCCACACAACCCATGCTAGAGGGGTCTCAATTTTAATAGCCAAATCAGTGCATTTCGAAATGTGTGAAGTACTTACAGACCTGCAGGGACAGTATGTATTGATACATGCCAAGCTGTACGGCGAACCGTTTCTTCTCATGGCTTGTTACATACCTCCCCCGTTTTGCATAACTGTAGTAATGGAGGGACTCACCTTCATGACCCGTCATCCCAATATACCAGTGGTATGGATGGGGGACTTCAATACCACCCTACGACCCGCCCTCGACAGACTACAAACTGCACAGAAAACAGGAACAGGTACTGAAGAGACAAAATTCTCAAAACTAGTTTCCACTTTCCAATTAATAGATACATGGCGTCACAAATTTCCACATGCAAGGGCCTATTCATGCTTCTCCTCCACTCACAACTCTATGTCTCGAATAGACTTTATCTTTATGTCAAATATCTTAACGCCACGACTCCTAGATACCGCTTTCTGCCCAAGATTATTGTCCGACCACAGTCCATTTTGGGCCTCCCTAAGTATTCCGGTAGACAAGCCTATGAGGCCCTGGCGCCTAACCCGTTCTGGCTGTCCCTAATGCCAGAAGATAATGAACTCCAAAATCTTTGGGAACAATACTTTTTAGAAAATGACCAAAAGGCCTCTATTTCAGCAATTTGGGACTCCTTTAAAGCATATGCCCACACAACCCTATCTTCATTTATAAACAAAATCAAGACGGACTCCGCTGGTGTCTTTGACAGGGCGGTAACGGAATTAACCTCCACAGAACAGGAATATGCCACCAACCCCACTCCAGAAATAGCAGCCCGCCTTAAAATGCAATCCAGAGTAGTGACTCAACTTCAATACACAAAAGCCAGACAAAAACTCTTTTTCACTAAACAAAGACTATACGAGCATGGGGAAAAAGCGGGTAGGCTTCTGGCGTATCTAGTACACAGCGAGGACAGACCCCCAGTGGTTATCACCTTACATGAGCCAGAGGGCCAGCAGATTACTGATCCACATAGTGTAGCAACTAAGTTCAGGGAATTCTTCACCGATCTATACAAAACCACAACTGCAGACACCACAGAATTGAGAAAGCACTTCTGCCGTGATATCACTCTCCCCCAATTGACAAGCGAACAAATTGACCTCCTTGAGGCACCCTTGAATACTGATGAAATAGCTACCGCTATGGCGGGTTTTGCCAGATCCAAATCCCCAGGCTCGGATCGTCTTCCAATCGAATTTTATTCCCAGTTCAGTTAACTAATCACCCCTAAATTGCTCGCACTGTATAATCACTTATTTGAGACTTTCACTCTTTCACCCTCAATGAGAGAGGCCACAATAGTTCTCATCCCCAAACCGGGCAAAGCCCCAGGCTACCCAGAATCATATCGCCCTATCTCCCTGCTCCAAGTAGATATAAAAATCCTAGCCAAAGTACTATCTCTGAGACTAAATCAAGTCATCCTTTCATTGATACATGCAGATCAGGCGGGATTTATGCCAGGCCGCAACACATCTTTTAACCTACGTAGATTATATATCAATTTACAATCCACACATGTAGAAGTTGGATCCCGGGTGGTAGTAACTCTAGATACGGCGAAGGCATTTGATTCTGTGGAGTGGGAGTATCTGTGGAGCTGCCTGGAGGGATATGGCTTTGGACCTAAGTTTATCAAATGGGTACAACTGCTATATCAGTCGCCCACGGCCAAAGTGTTAGCTAACGGTTGGCCCTCTGAGCAGTTCGACCTGAGCAGAGGCACAAGGCAGGGTTGCCCCCTATCGCCACTTCTATACGCCCTGGCCGCAGAACCCTTGGCCATATCCATCCGGGCTAATCCTGAAATAAGGGGACTGGGATCGGGCACCCTGACGGAAAAATTTAGTATGTACGCGGACGATACACTACTATATTTAGAGGATCCTGGCCCCTCCCTGCGAACGGCATTACAGACAATCGAGCAATTTAACTGGGAAAAGTCCCAAATATTGCCGATAGACAGCTTTCCACCGACGGAGTTACAGGCCAATTTACCACTCCAACGGGTCAGCACCATAAAATACCTGGGGATAAGTGTGTCCAAAACGCCAGCAGACTATATTCATTTAAATATAGAACCTCTAATATCCCATGTGAAATCCAAACTTAGGACTTGGGCTCGCTTGCC
Organism: Aquarana catesbeiana; assembly: GCF_042186555.1. Taxonomy (NCBI): domain Eukaryota; kingdom Metazoa; phylum Chordata; class Amphibia; order Anura; family Ranidae; genus Aquarana; species Aquarana catesbeiana. Next base: position 64,192,050 of record NC_133328.1, on the reverse strand, counting down.
ACTAGGGGTATGGGGCCGTATAAATCAAAATCAAAATGATTCTCCTACCTAAAATATTATATGTAATTTGGCACACCCCTGTATATTTACCTCTGAAATACTTCAAATCTATTGAGGCCCTCCTTACAACCTTTGTCTGGGGGTCTAACAGACATAAACTGGCATGGCAGGCGCTTAAAAACCCAACTGATCTTGGCGGCACCAGATTTTAACTTATACTATATTGCGTCCCAATTGTCCCAATTTTATCATGTAGATAAGACAGACAGTGACAGGTTCCTTCAACTTATTTGTCCCAAGTGGGCTAGATGAACCAGAGACCCAATCTATGCTATAGTGTTAGATCCCGGCAGTATAGAACCACGGAGCAATAAAAAAACTTTATTATACCATTACAGAAGAATATGGGATCTTGCATCTACCAAATTGGGGATTCCCCAATATAACGATTACACCCCATTATGGCACAATAAAAACATGTCCGAACTATTGCAACTGCCAGATGTAGACCTTTGGACCACTCGCGGCATCCTTTACTTGCATCAACTCACCATAAATGGAACCCTCAAATCCTTTAATATGCTTAAAGAAGAATTCACACTCCCCAATTACATGATGTTCAGATTTTTACAAGTCAAACATGCGGTTCAAACGCAATTTCCAATATCCCCGCCCCAACCCACTCCAAATGTTATCATGGCGATAGTTAAAAACACGGACCCCCAAAAACTAATATCGGCATTCTACAACATACTTATTACCCCAATGGCCACTAAACTGGCTTACGGACTCAAGCCCCGCTGGGAAAGAGCGATAGGATCTATAGAGGACGAGGAATGGGAGGAGGCCATGGAATCTTGTAAGGTGGTTTCACCCAAACTCTCTGATAGATTGACCCGAATCTACATACTCCATCAAGCATACCTCACCCCACTTAGAGTGGCTAGATATAGGAGCTCCCAGTCCACTATGTGTCAGATGTGCAGGAAAGAGACAGGCACATTCATTCACTTACTGTGGTCGTGCCCCAAAATACAAGGTCTATGGACACAAGTGGTAACATTCCTGCATGACAATATGGGCTCTCCAGTAACACTAGACCCCAAAACATGCCTTATCGGGATACTATCTGACTCTATTGACAAATACACTAAGACGTTTATGCACGAGACGCTATTTTTAGCACGGAAAACGATAGCCAGAAAATGGATGAGACCCTTACGCCCAAGGCTTTCGGATTGGAAGGCGGAAATTAACAATTCCTTACCGTACAAAAAATTCATATACACTAATAGAGGGTGTCCCACGAAATGCCACAAAATCTGGGATAGATGGTTACAAGAATCAAATACCTGCTTATAACCTGAATATCGCACAACAGATAGATATTAAGTTATAGATTGCTAATCCTATAGGAACTATGAATGAAACACATGGTTGCACTATGGAACAATTCTTTATCCTGTACCCAAACAGAACATGTAAACATAACTAAAGATTAAGCTTTTAATTGTTATTTATATATCTTCATGACACGTTTTGTACCCTGAACAGTGTATTGTAACATGTATGCACTATGGACAAATTAATAAATCCTCTTTTTGTTAATAAAAAAAAAAGTGGTATGAATGACTGGGGGCAGGGGGGGAGCAGTATGTTGAGTGAGGAGATGAATCAGCTCGACTTCAAACAATGGGTTCTCCATATTCTCAGCAGAACTGGTGTCAAATGTCTGATGGAAAAGGGAGAGGTGATGTGGGAGGAATAGTATTAGCTTGAATATTCTTTTTTTCTTTTATATGATAATATCGTATTAAAGTAAGATTCCGTACATATCCATTCAGATCCTTAAATAGCAGAAAGGGATTGGGTTTGTTCAAAGGTGCAAAATTAAGACCTCTACTCAAAAGTGAAGTGTAAGCATTGGAAAGGTTGTGTGATGATAGGTTGAAAATCTTCACAGTTTCCTTATTTTTAATGCATTGAGATTGTCTTTTATTGCATCCTCCTCTGCAACCTCTCCGATGAGCTTTCTTTTTCTGGAGGCTGTTTGAGGAGGACCGAGCACTGAAAAAGAAGAAGGAATGGGAAAGAAGAAAGAGAGTCAGTGTGTTGACTCATGTGGGGAGAATCATGATTGGGAGTGGATAGAACAACCTCTGTACCCACTGAAGGGGTTCCTGTAATATCCATGTCAGAGGTAGTGCGTGTGATGTGATTTGTATTACCAACTGTGATCTGGTTGGAAGTGGAGGATGATGATAACGATCCATGGGCAGGGGAGATAACAGAAGAAACATTGGGCATAATCGAACTACCAGAGGGTGGTATCATCTGTTGTCTATTATAAAATTGGTTCAAAGCAAGAAGGAGACTGGTGTTGTTATATAGGTTGTTCTGGTGGGTCTTTTTAGTACTATTACTATTCGGCTGTTTTTTTTGCCTGTGAAGGAGGATCAGGATGACAAGGGGCTCTGTTAGGCTTCCAATTATGGTACCAGATGGGTGGACCTACAGGAAGGCTCATGAGGGGACGTGGAGGGTCAGTATTGATAAGTGGGCGGAAGGGTGGATCAGGAAGGGCATGAGAGGGGGGGAGGGGGGGACCTCTCTGTCCTAGGATGGCTGGGAATTCATTATGGGAATGATTTTTCCTTTTTTTGTTCCAAGAAAAAACCCTAATATAAGTCTATGTGGTGATGCTAATGATGGGATTAAAACGTCCAAAGGAAGCAAGCAGGGCTGCCATCATAGTAGGAGAGAAACCATATTCCTGGAACTGCAAAAGAACAAGTAGAGAGGCGCCTCTGGGTGCAGTCGTTTTTATATAAAATAAGGCTTTAATAACAAATAGGATAAACTCCCATTTGTAGGAAGAAAAACAGGCATGGTATCAAATGTCAAAGATGATGCTCCCAAATCTGTGCCATATGCGATTTGTACTGTGGATGTTAGCAGTGACTCTTCCAAATGATGTTGAAGCCGGCTCCGGAAGGCGGCCTCAAAGCGAGGCTTGGAACACAGGAGACAGCTGGCTGCAGGGGGATGACGTCATCAGAGGTGGACGCATTTCATGAGCATGCACACTTGAATGTACTGCAAGTCGCGCTCCTTTCTCAACAGACATAGTCTGATTACCATGAGAGGTGATTAAGTAAGGGATGGGAAAGAGAACGGGGGCAGAGTCAAATGTGATAGTGAATGAGATGTACGCTGCTCTGGGCACTATTATGAATAAAAAAGGGGTCATGTAAATAGACAAACAAAGGGGGCATGTAGAAAAAATGTGTAAATAGAACCCAATGGCATAATGCAAACTATATATGAAATGGCTATTAAAAGTAGAATATTACAAATAGAATGTGGCTATTAAAAAGTGGCTATTAAAAGGAGAAGAGAGCTGGACTTGCAGACCGCCAATGCGCATGCGTGGAAACAGCCCTCATTCTCATAAATGACATCTAAAAACTATCTAGACTTGATATAAAAGTAGAAGTATGGCATAAGTATGGCATAAGCATACAAAAGTATACATAGGTTCCCCAACAATGTAAATACTGACACCAGTAACTATACAAAACATGATGAATAAAAATACATGGCTGGTGATATATTGTATCAATATACGGACATCTTGTTTAAGCTTATTGAATCTAGATGTTCTATGGGAGATAAGAATGGTCATCCATTTGGATGTACAAAAAGCAGAAATGTCAGCCCATTCCCTTTTGTTATCATTATCAAGGAAGGGGCATTCTTTCATGACCCTTAGACCTCTGGGGGAGATTTTAGTATCAATATATTTACTGAGGAAGAGTTTGTCCTACCGCTGCTGGTTGGTGGTCTCAATAACTCTTTCTAAGTGTTTGAATTTCCCGCATAGAACATGTCGTTTTCTGCTAGGAAGAACATAACTTTGTACAAAGGTGGATGACGGGAATAGAGTGTATAGGTCGTCCAGAACAGCATATTTGTGTTGTTCAATGTCATTGATAAAATCCATAAAAATATTAAAAAGCAACAAACTAAATAATAAAAACCAAAATGAGAACCAAAATGGGGGGAAAGGTAAGGACTGGGAGTTGGGACAGGGAAAGAAAGAAAACTATGTGGAAAAGGGAACTGGATGGTAGGAGGGGAGGGAGGGAGGGAAAAAAGGGAACTGGAAAGGAGATGATAAAACTAAGTGGAAGGGAGAAGGAAAAAAGGGAAAAAAAGGGAAGGAGATTCTTCAGCAGAAGTAAACGCAGGGGGAAATGAAAACCGGGTGTGCAGCACAAAGGTTTCAAACAACAGACATAGTAACAAGTGTAGGCGCAACAACTCAGGATTCATATAAAACCAAAATATGCATCTGCTAATACATAAATATCTGGAATGAAGTTCTCTAAATTGAAACTGTGGTGATCAATGGTCCATATAGCAAACACAGGCTAATAAGTCTATCTGGTGATGCTAATGATGGGATAAAAATGTCCAAAGGAAGCAAGCAGGGCTGCCATCATAGTAGGAGAGAAACCATATTCCTGGAACTGCAAAAGAACAAGTAAAGAGGCGCCTCTGGGTGCAGTCGTTTTTATATAAAATAAGGCTTTAATAACAAATAGGATAAACTCACATTTGTAGGAGGAAAAACAGGCATGGACTTGCAGACTGCCAATGCGCATGCGTGGAAACAGCCCTCATTCTCCTATGTGACATCTAAAAACTATCTGGACTTGATATAAAAGTAGAAGTATGGCATAAGCATACAAAAGCATACATAGGTTCCCGAACAATGTAAATAATGACACCAGTAACTATACAAAACGATGAATAAAAATACATGACATATTAAGTACAATGATAGATATCATAAATAATATACAATAAATATATGCATGAAGCTAAAAGTCTATGGAAAGAAATGGCATCTGATATGCCTAAGATCAATGATATCAAAAGTATATAAAAATACAACATCGAATCAATAAGAAAATGTATAGATGAAAATGAATATAAAAGACAACCGGACTAAATCAATGAATGGAAACTAACGGAATATAAATACTGAATTATAAAATGGTGGAGATCTCTATTCCTTCATTCATACCACCGGGTGAGAGAACGTCTAAATTGTAAATCCAGAACGTCTCTCTGACACAGAGCTTTTTGAAACGTTCTGCGGCTGGTAAAGATTTAGAAATTTGTTCGATCACCCAAACTTGCAGCCCTTCCGTGGATTGTTGGTGAGCTTGGGTAAAGTGTTTGGGCACACTATGTGCCAATTTTAAAGGATCAATACCACCCTCAATTGATCTCCGATGTTCGCCAAACCTGGTCCTAAGGGCTCATATCGTGCGGCCCACATACAGTAGGCCGCAGGGGCAAGTGAGTCCATAGACCACAAAATCTGAGGAACAATTAAAAAAGTCCTTCAACATGTGGGTGACCCCCTTGGTGGTGAATGACTTTTGGCCATGTCAAACAAATTTACACGTTTTACATAAAGGTTTGCAGCACTGAAACATCCCAACTAGTGGAATGAGTACAGGCTTGTCGGGAGTGGTGCATATGGGTCAAATTTTGCTGGGAGCTATTTTCATTTTAAGGTTGGGCGCTCTACGATATGTAACCTTAGGTCTTTCTGGAATGAAAGGTTTCAGGAGTGGATCCTGTAGTAGTATGCTCCAATGATCTGCCAGGATTTTTTCCATTTTCCTGAACTGGTAGTGAAAAGTGGTGGTGAAGCGGACAGTGTGATTGTCTGGTTCGTGGGATTGCTTCGGGGGTTTACCTTTTAGGTAATATTGAAAAGCTTGGTCGATGAGAGCTGGGGGATAATCTTTGTCCCTAAACTTGTTTTTAAGTAAGGTACTTTGATCGACATAATCACATTCTCTCGTGCAGTTCTGTCTAAGTCGACAGAACTGTCCCTTAGGGATATTGTCAATCTATTGTGGGAGGTGACAGCTATTGTGATGCAGATAAGAATTACCCGCAGTGGGTTTGACATAATTTTTGGAGACAATGGTGTCAGTATTTACATTGTTCGGGAACCTATGTATGCTTTTGTATGCTTATGCCATACTTCTACTTTTATATCAAGTCCAGATAGTTTTTAGTCGTCACTTATGAGAATGAGGGCTGTTTCCACGCATGCGCATTGGCGGTCTGCAAGTCCAGCTCTCTTCTCCTTTTAATAGTCACATTTAATAGCCACATTCTATTTGTAATATTCTACTTTTAATAGCCATTTCATATATAGTTTGCATTATGCCATTGGGTTCTATTTACACATTTTTTCTACATGCCCCCTTTATTTGTCTATTTACATGTCCCCTTTATTATTCATAATAGTGCCCAGAGCAGCGTACATCTCATTCACTGTCATGTTTGACTCCGCCCCCGTTCTCTTTCCCATCCCTTACTTAATCACCTCTCATGGTAATCACACTATGTCTGTTGAGAAAGGAGCGCGACTTGCAGTACATCCAAGTGCGCACGCTCATGAAACGCGTCCACCTCTGATGATGTCATCCCCCTGCAGCCAGCTGTCTCCTGTGTTCCAAGCCTCGCTTTGAGGCCGCCTTTCGGATCCGGCTTCAACATCATTTGGAAGAGTCACTGCTAACATCCACAGTACAGATCGCATATGGCACAGATTTGGGAGCGTCATCTTTGACATTTGACACCATGCCTGTTTTTCTTCCTACAAATGTGAGTTTATCCTATTTGTTATTAAAACCTTATTTTATATAAAAACGACTTCACCCAGAGGCGCAGAAAATTAAAGTAGCGAAGCAAGATTAACTGCCCCTTGTGCTTGCAACTTTTACATTTTTAACAAATTGTTAATGGCAGCCCCCATATTTATTTCTGGAAGGTTTTAATTAGGCAGTGCAAAGAGCAGTGGTGATATTCAGACTGCAGTAAGCAGATACAATCTAATTTCAGTTTACAGTAGTCATATCATCAAGTAAAGAATTCTAATTGGATTCTATAGGCGTCTTAATTTTTCACTTTGCTCTTTATTTTATTAAATAAACCTGTATAGTGTTATGTTTTATATAACCTTTTACCCTTACACAAGCCTAGAACAAAAAAGTGTACATCATCTTCTATTTTTGTCCTCTTTTGAAATTTATAAAATTAAAAAAAAATCCAGTCTTCTACCAAAACAGTCTAATTTAATGGTTCAAATGTTCTAAGCATTTAGAAAACAGATTTAACATGAAACAGCTGGTAGACACATATCTAGACATAATAACTTTTATACACCAGTACTGTTCATTGTGCTCAAATTTCAATGGTACTTTCTTCCACAAATTGCTGTAAAGAAGAAAAACATTTTCTCATTTGCAAAGAAGATCAGATCTATGGCCATTTATCAGGCCTAATGAATTTGTGATTTTAAAAATGTCGCTGCTATTTATTGTATTTTTTTATAAAGGCGTTGATGCCAAAATTTTTGTTTTAAAATTGCCCCTCTGTCAAATGTCATATTCTAAGGCAGAGAAATTAAATTAAGTAAATAGTAATCATTAGTCAGTTATTCCTATCAGTTATCAATTATTCCTTTATTTCTGCACACATTTTTAAAAACATGTCCAGAAGGAAATTTGCAGATTTTCTTGGGTGCCATGAGAAACTGTCTACAGTTATGCCCTGTACCAAATATACTACGCAATAGGAAATTTTATCACAGACACACTATGCCATATGGAAAAGGAGATGAGGACGCTCTGGTGGAGGTGGATGGCTAGTCTAGGGGGGTGATGGATGGCACTTCAGGCAGTACTTTGATTGAGGAGAAGCAACTCTGAAGATATATAAAGGAAGAAAGGTGCCTCTGAGTGCAGTATTAAAAATGTAATTGGGTGCACAAGGGGTTAAAAGCATAGTTGAGTATTAAAAGCATGTCAACATGGAGTCCTCATCTGTTATCTGGGTCCATCCTCAGTCCACAGATGGAGAGCAGGGTGGAGCCGTCCAGCAGCTGTCAGGTTTCTTCTTCCATGGACTGAGGACGGACCCAGATAACAGATGAGGACTCCATGTTGACATGCTTTTAATACTATCTTGTAAGTGCTTTTAACCCCTTGTGCACTTAATTACATTTTTAATACTGTACTTAGAGGTGCCTTTCTTCCTTTACACTACGCCATATACCTGCAGTTTGGCTATAGCACTAAACAAAAATAGAACATTTGTGGCAGTGCAAACACTGGTTTCTAATTATATTATAATATACTGAAATCCCAAATCTAAGCAAATTAAGAAAAATTTGTTCCCCAGCATGCATTCTAAACAATGCAGCCCTGATTGCAATACTCAACTTGTGGCACTGCCCCCCACAGTAATACCTTTCCACCACTAGATATTTGTCAGTCTTCTGATTTAAATTAAACCAGCATCTTTCAATCTAGAAGACTAAAGCCCCGTACACAAATTTAGAAAAAACAAGTTTTTCTTAGTTTCTGTTAGAAAATTTTACAAATAAATAATATTTCATAAATTTAGACCAAAATGTATTCTGCTTCATTTTTTTTGGTTAAAAACAAACAAATCAGTGTATATTATTTAGTCTGTGTGAAAGTTATAGAGTCTGCAAATTATGGTACAGTATATACTGTATATTTGAAAATTGATCAATCACAATGTACTGACTGCCTATTAGGGATGAGCCGAACACCCCCCTGTTCGGTTCGCACCAGAACATGCGAACAGGAAAAAAGTTTGTTCGAACATGCGAACACCGTTAAAGTCTATGGGACACGAACATGAATAATCAAAAGTGCTAATTTTAAAGGCTTATATGAAAGTTATTGTCATAAAAAGTGTTTGGGGACCTGGGTCCTGCCCCAGGGGACATGGATCAATGCAAAAAAAAGTTTTAAAAACGGACGTTTTTTCAGGAGCAGTGATTTTAATAATGCTTAAAGTCAAACAATAAAAGTGTAATATCCCTTTAAATTTCGTACCTGGGGGGTGTCTATAGTATGCCTGTAAAGGGGCGCATGTTTCCTGTGTTTAGAACAGTCTGACAGCAAAATGACATTTTGAAGGAAAAAACTCATTTAAAACTACTCGCGGCTATTGCATTGCCGACAATACACATAGAAGTTCATTGATAAAAACGGCATGGGAATTCCCCAAAGGGGAACCCCGAACCAAAATAAAAAAAAAAAAATGACGTGGGAGTCCTCCTAAATTCCATACCAGGCCCTTCAGGTCTGGTATGGATATTAAGGGGAACCCCGGCCAAAATTAAAAAAAAAAATGACGTGGGGTTCCCCCTAAATTCCATACCAGACCCTTCAGGTCTGGTATGGATTTTAAGGGGAACCCCACGCCAAAAAAAAAAAAAAAAACGGCGTGGGGTCCCCCCAAAAATCCATACCAGACCCTTATCCGAGCACGCAACCTGGCAGGCCGCAGGAAAAGAGGGGGGGACAAGAGTGCGGCCCCCCCTCCCTCCTGAACCGTACCAGGCCACATGCCCTCAACATTGGGAGGGTGCTTTGGGGTAGCCCCCCAAAACACCTTGTCCCCATGTTGATGAGGACAAGGGCCTCATCCCCACAACCCTGGCCGGTGGTTGTGGGGGTCTGCGGGCGGGGGGCTTATCGGAATCTGGAAGCCCCCTTTAACAAGGTGACCCCCAGATCCCGGCCCCCCCCCTGTGTGAAATGGTAAGGGGGTACATAAGTACCCCTACCATTTCACGAAGAAAGTGTCAAAAATGTAAAAAATGACAAGAGACAGTTTTTGACAATTCCTTTATTTAAATGCTTCTTCTTTCTTCTATCTTCCTTCATCTTCTGGTTCTTCTGGTTCTTCTGGCTCTTCTGGTTCTTCCTCCGGCGTTCTCGTCCAGCATCTCCTCCGCGGCGTCTTCTGTCTTCTTCTCCTCGGGCCGCTCCGCACCCATGGCATGGGGGGGAGGCTCCCGCTCTTCTCTTCTTCTTTTCTTCTCTTCTTCTCTTCTTCTTTTCTTCTTTTCTTCTCCGGGCCGCTCCGCAATCCATGCTGGCATGGAGGGAGGCTCCCGCTGTGTGACGGCGCTCCTCGTCTGACAGTTCTTAAATAACGAGGGGGGGCGGGGCCACCCGGTGACCCCGCCCCCCTCTGACGCACGGTGACTTGACGGGACTTCCCTGTGGCATTCCCCGTGACGTCACAGGGAAGTCCCGTCAAGTCACCGTGCGTCAGAGGGGGGCGGGGTCACCGGGTGGCCCCGCCCCCCCGTTATTTAAGAACTGTCAGACGAGGAGCGCCGTCACACAGCGGGAGCCTCCCTCCATGCCAGCATGGATTGCGGAGCGGCCCGGAGAAGAAAAGAAGAAAAGAAGAAGAGAAGAAGAGAAGAAAAGAAGAAGAGAAGAGCGGGAGCCTCCCCCCCATGCCATGGGTGCGGAGCGGCCCGAGGAGAAGAAGATAGAAGACGCCGCGGAGGAGATGCTGGACGAGAACGCCGGAGGAAGAACCAGAAGAGCCAGAAGAACCAGAAGAACCAGAAGATGAAGGAAGATAGAAGAAAGAAGAAGCATTTAAATAAAGGAATTGTCAAAAACTGTCTCTTGTCATTTTTAACATTTTTGACACTTTCTTCGTGAAATGGTAGGGGTACTTATGTACCCCCTTACCATTTCACACAGGGGGGGGGGCGGGATCTGGGGGTCACCTTGTTAAAGGGGGCTTCCAGATTCCGATAAGCCCCCCGCCCGCAGACCCCCACAACCACCGGCCAGGGTTGTGGGGATGAGGCCCTTGTCCTCATCAACATGGGGACAAGGTGTTTTGGGGGGCTACCCCAAAGCACCCTCCCAATGTTGAGGGCATGTGGCCTGGTACGGTTCAGGAGGGAGGGGGGGCCGCACTCTCGTCCCCCCCTCTTTTCCTGCGGCCTGCCAGGTTGCGTGCTCGGATAAGGGTCTGGTATGGATTTTTGGGGGGACCCCACGCCGTTTTTTTTTTTTTTTTTGGCGCGGGGTTCCCCTTAAAATCCATACCAGACCTGAAGGGTCTGGTATGGAATTTAGGGGGAACCCCACGTCATTTTTTTTTTTAATTTTGGCTGGGGTTCCCCTTAATATCCATACCAGACCTGAAGGGCCTGGTATGGAATTTAGGGGGACTCCCACGTCATTTTTTTTTTTTAATTTTGGTTCGGGGTTCCCCTTTGGGGAATTCCCATGCCGTTTTTATCAATGAACTTCTATGTGTATTGTCGGCAATGCAATAGCCGCGAGTAGTTTTAAATGAGTTTTTTCCTTCAAAATGTCATTTTGCTGTCAGACTGTTCTAAACACAGGAAACATGCGCCCCTTTACAGGCACACTATAGACACCCCCCAGGTACGAAATTTAAAGGGATATTACACTTTTATTGATTGACTTTAAGCATTATTAAAATCACTGCTCCTGAAAAAACGGCCGTTTTTAAAACTTTTTTTTGCATTGATCCATGTCCCCTGGGGCAGGACCCAGGTCCCCAAACACTTTTTATGACAATAACTTGCATATTAGCCTTTAAAATTAGCACTTTTGATTTCTCCCATAGACTTTTAAAGGGTGTTCCGCGGCATTCGAATTTGCCGCGAACACCCCAAATTGTTCGCTGTTCGGTGAACTTGCGAACAGCCAATGTTCGAGTCGAACATGAGTTCGACTCGAACTCGAAGCTCATCCCTACTGCCTATCTATCTGAGGCTCTAAAATGCCAGGACAGTATAAATGCCCCCCAAAAGACCACTTTTTAAAAAGTAGACAACCCATGGTATTTAGTAAGAGGCATGGTGAGTTTTTTTTTAAAGTTTTCATTTATTTGTCACAATTTTTTGGAAAAATAAGACATTAACTAAATTTGTAAATACTTGCATACGGGCATAAAGGCATACTTGTAATTAACTATAATTGAGAGGGGATATGATTTCAATGTTCAAATACCGTACTGGTGACCCCACAATAAGGATAAAACTTTTCCACAAAAGGGAATTTAATAAGAGACGGCCGTTTACTAAAATTAGAAGAGAAGCGGTTTAACCTTAAACTGCGTAGAAGGTTCTTTACTGTAAGAGCGGTAAGGATGTGGAATCCCGGTTTCAGCCAGGAGCATCGATAACTTCAAAAAACTATTAGATAAGCACATGAACGACCACAATATACAGGGATATAGAATGTAATACTGACATAAAATCACACACATAGGTTGGACTTGATAATCTTTTTTCAACCTCGCCTACTATGTAACTATGTAACCTAGCCTTTCGGCTTGTAAGGAGCATAAATTACGCATTTAATTTCCTGACTACCTATCACATTTTTAAAGCCCTGGAGCGCCAGGACAGTGGAAACATCAACAAAATTACCACAATTTGGAGGATAAACATCCCAAGATATTTATAAGAGGCTTGGTGAGTCTTTTAAAGACTATTTTTGATGTTTTTTAATCAAAGTTGTCAATTTAATTTCTCTCATGCAGCATAGGCATACTTAAAATTCCCCCCCTAAAACACATTCTGCTACTCCTCCCGAGTATGGCGATACCACATGTGTTAGGCCTTTTCACTTTTTGGACTGATTATATACCAGATATTGTATGTACTGTAATGGTCACGTCTATACGAGTGGTCAGGGAATATTGCTTAGTGTAGCATCACCTATAGCAGTGCCAGTTCCTATAAGCTAAGCAAACCTAGTCTACTGGTACGTGGCTGCCCCAAGAAATGCCATGTTCACTGGCCTTGTGTTTCACAGGAATGTAGTCAGCAGGGTGTACAGATGGGTCAGTTCAGGCCACAGACTGACATATGGTCAGCAGCTAACAAACAAAGGATCGCTCCAGGAAGCAGGCAGAAACATAGTCAATAAGCAGACCAAGGTTAGCAAACGCAGAGACAATGCTGCACTGGTGTGGCAGTGATCAAGGACACTGTGGGGTTGATTTACTAAAACTGGAGTGTGCAGAATCTGGTACACTTCTGAATAGATACCAGCTTCCAGTTTTTTTTGTCAAAGCTTAACTGAACAAGCTGTTCAGTGGTATCTAGACATGGGCAGAATGGAACAATTTTCTTTTGTTTCGGATAGATTCGTTATGTTACTAATTTAGTTTAGTTGATTTGTTTCAGAATTCATTTAGTTTAGTTTAGTTTTGTTTTTGTTTCATTTCGTTTATTAATTTTCTAACGTATTCCAGATTTTTGGAACGATTCACATTTGGATCGGTCGAAAAATTATCAACAGATATTCTGTGTGAAGAATATCTGGTTGTGAAGGAGCGGCCCGGGAAGCCAGTGGCTGCATCCCTAACAACCAATGACTCGTCAGCTGTCAGCGGGCTTCCGCCAAACGCCAAAATGAAAAGAAAAAAATGATGGGGAAGGAGAAGACCACGCCAACATTTTTTTTAATTCCCCCCCAAATCCATGCCAGACCCTTATCAGAGCATGCAGCCCAGCAGGCCAGGAAAGGGAGAGGACAAGCGAGTGCCCTCTCCCTCAAAGCATGGGAACAAGAGCCTGTGCCACCGCCCAGGGTTGTGGGGGTCTGCGGGCAGGGGACTTATCAGAATATAAAACCCCCCTTTAACAAGGGGGCTCCCAGCCCCCCTATGTGAATGAGAAGGGCCTACTCATTCACCAAAAAAGTGTAAAAAGTAAATAAAAACACAACACAAGTTTTTGACAAGTCCTTCATTAAAAAAAATCATAAAATGTCCCCGGTGTGGATCCATCCCCAGTCACGACACCCGCCGCCACCTCCAACCCAAAAAAAAACAAAAAAATCTCCGGTCCTGATGAAGGCTCTTGTTGTCTGCCAGCTCCGCCGACTGACAGTTCTTACATAGTTAGTAAGGTTGAATAAAGACACCAGTCCATCCAGTTCAACCTGAGTGAGTGTGCGTGTCTTCAGTTATCCCTGTCCCTGTACATTGCATCTCATTAAGATGCTCATCTATTATATTATTATTTTATTTAAGGTACCCATATAGCGTCGTCAATTTACACATACATCGCACACTCACATCGGTCCCTACCCTCAAGGAGCCCACAATCCAGAGTCCCCAACTCACATTCATATACTAGGGACAATTTTGGACAGAAGCCAATTAACCTACCAGCATGTCTTTGGAGTGTGAGAGGAAACCAGAGTACCCCGAGGAAACCCACGCAGGCACAGAGAGAACATGCAAACTCCAAGCAGGTAGTATCGTGGTTGGGATTTGAACCAGCGACCCTTTTTACTGCTAGGTGAGAGTGCTATCCACTACACCACTGTGCCGCTTTTGTTTACATTCATCTGTTAGCGGTTGTTAAGGATGCAACGGCTTGTACATGTTCACCACCACAGAGGTACAATATCACCAGTGACACTGCACTTGCTCTGGAAACAGTATGTAAAAAAAGAAAATAACATTGTATACTGAATATATATATTGTTTCACTTTTTTGTTTTACATATTGTAACAAGAGCAGCGCTGTGATTGGTTACAGTGATCGGAACAAACTATGATCTGTTGTGTCCACTGCACACCCCAGAGGGTGCACCTACGGCATCTGGGAGGAGAGGACATACCTGTACATCCTCCCAGAACAAGGAGGCTGGGCAGGAAGAGGTTAAATATACACCGATCAGCCATAACATTATGGCCACTGACAGGTAAAGTATGGGTCAAAGTATCTCCAAAATTGCAGTTCTTGTAAGGATTTGAATGGCTTTGACAAGGGCCAAATTGTAATGGCTAGACGACTGGGTCAAAGTATCTCCAAAACTGCAGTTCTTGTGGGATGTTCCTGGTCTGCAGTGTTTAGAACCAACCAAAGTGGTCCAAGGAAGGAAAACTGTTGAACTATTGACAGGGTCATTTGCCGCCAAGGCTCATTGATCCACATGGGCTGAGAAGGCTGACCCTTGTAGTCCAATCCAATAGAACAGATACTGTACCTGAAATTGATGAAAAAGTTAGTGCTAGTGATAGAAAGGTTTCAGAACACACAGTGAGTCTCAGTTTGTTGTGTATGGGGCTGCATAGCTCTAGACCCTCCAGGGTGCCCATGCTGACCTGTATCCACAGCCAAAAGCACTTGCAATGGCCACTTGACCATCAGAACTGAACCACGTAGCAATGGAAGAAGGTGGCCTGCTCGGAAATTTTTCTTTTTTTTTTGCGTTCAGTGGCATCAAATACTCTGTTGACACCTAGACAAAAAATGAGAGGTTGCATGTGTCACTGGAGAAATATAAAAATCTGACAGATTTGTAACCCCCTCTATTCCTACTAAATACATGTTCTAGTGTTGCTGTCTCTGCCCTCATCTTGTGTCTTTGTGACACACTTTATTAGCTAGATTTACTATCTAAATGTTGTACTTTGGTACTGCCACTGTTTATCTTGTGCTTCTTAGCATTGGCCAATGTTTGACTTATGAAGGATGTTCGCATAATTGGGCACCTGTAAAGAGAAGGTGGAAACCATTTTACAACCCCTGGCAAAAATTATGGAATCACCGGTCCCTGAGGATGTGCCTTCAGTTGTTTATTGTTGTAGAAAAAAAGCAGATCACAGACATGGCCAAAAACTAAAGGCATTTCAAATGGCAACTTTCTGGCTTTAAGAAACACTAAAAGAAATCAAGAAAAATAATTGTGGTGGCCAGTAACAGTTAGATTTATAGAACAAGCACAGGGAATAAATTATGGAATCACCCAACTCTGAGGAAAAAATTATGGAATCATGAAAAACAAACAAACAAAATAACACTCCAACACATCACTAGTACTTTGTTGCACCACCTCTGGCTTTTATAACTGCTTGCAGTCTCTGAGGCATTGACTTAATGAGTGATAAACAGTACTCTTCATCAATCTGGCTCCAGCCTTCTCTGATTGCTGTTGCCAAATCATCTTTGCAGGTTGGAGCCTTGTCATGGACCATTTTCTTTAACTTCCACCACAGATTTTCAATTGGATTGAGATCCGGACTGTTTGCAGGCCATGACATTGACCTTATGTGTCTTTCTTCAAGGATTTTTTTCACAGTTTTTACTCTATGGTAAGATGCATTATCATCTTGATAAATGATTTCATCATCCCCAAACATCCTTTCAATAGATGGGATAAGAAAAGTGTCCAAAATTTCAATGTAAACCTGTGCATTTATTGAAGATTTAATGACAGCCATCTCCCCAGTGCCTTTACCTGACATGCAGCCCCATATCATAATTGACTGTGGAAATTTGCATGTTTTCTTCAGACAGTCGTCTGCATAAATCTCATTGGAAAGGCACCAAACAAAAGTTCCAGCATCATCACCTTGCCCAATGCAGATTCGAGATTCATCACTGAATATGACTTTCATCCAATCATCCACAGTCCACGATTGCCTTTCCTTAGCCCATTGTAACCTTGTTTTTTTGTGTTTAGGTGTTAGAGATAGCTTTCTTTCAGCTTTTCTGTATGTAAATCCCATGTCCTTTAGGCGGTTTCTTACTGTTCGGTCACAGATGTTGACTCCAGTTTCCTCCCATTTGTTCCTCATTTGTTTTGTTGTACATTTTCTGTTTTCAAGGCATATTGCTTTAAGTTTTCTGTCTTGACGCTTTGATGTCTTCCTTGGTCTACCAGTATGCTTGCCTTTAACCACCTCCCCATGTTGTTTGTATTTGGTCCATGTTTTAGACACAGCCGACTGTGAACAACCAACATTTTGCGCAACACTGCGTGATGATTTACCCTCTTTACCTACATACTAACAAGCAGATTTAATCTGATGCAGGTGTTAGTTAGTTAGTGTTAGTGTTTGTAATGAAAATTTACAGGGTGATTCCATATTTTTTTCCTCAGAATTGAGTGATTCCATAATTTATTCCCTGTGCTTGTTCTATAAATCTAACTGTTACTGGCCACCACAATTATTTTTCTTGATTTCTTTTAGTGTTTCTTAAAGCCAGAAAGTTGCCATTTGAAATGCCTTTAGTTTTTGGCCATGTCTGTGATCTGCTTTTTTTCTACAACAATAAACAACTGAAGGAACATCCTCAGGGACTAGTGATTCCATAATTTTTGCCAGGGGTTGTAGATTACTTTCTCAGGATCCTGTTAGAAGAATTACTTCTGTTCAGAAGACAAATTATTTTTTTATGTTATAGATGACAGAATTCCTAGACATTCTATTGTTTCAGTCTTTAAGCAGTAGCCCCAAGATGATTTTTGTTGATAATCGCAGTTTATTTCTATAGTCATACCATCACATTTTTGGGCACAAGCAAAACCTATTGATAAATTACTTCTGACATTACAAGCTTTCTACAAGATCCAAAAAACACCGCCGATAGATGTCTGAAAACCGTTTATCAATGCTGCCTGTTGCTCTGTTTATTCAGTTGTAATCTACGAAATAAGAAAAATACTCAGCTTTGGAAACAAACGAGAACCTGATTTAGCTTTGGGATTATTTTTTCCTGGCTGAATTCTGTTTGCTACTATTTTTATTTTTTTTAAGTTGATGAACTCTACTTTCTCAAGAGAGCTAGAGGGGTTTGCTTTCTGGAAAATAGATCTCTCTAAATTTAATTTACTTTTAAATGCAGAATAAGGTCTCGCTGATTACCCATATGCCACATACAGTCAATTTTCAACCTGTTCCAGATGCCCAAACATCACAGGAACCGAGACATACAAGAAACATAAAAGAACATTGGACAAATCATAAAAAGTAATACATGACCATATAAAATATTAAAGATTTGGTATTGTACGTAACACAAGTCAAAATATGTTTCTCTAAACTATTTCCATGTGGTGCTTTCATTTTTTTTACTAGGGATCAGAAACAAAGTACTTTTTGTACCTTACAAGGAAATCAATTTGATTAGCTATCATTCCTCTAGGCATGAAAGGCTGATGGTGCATACAAACTCAATAAACAATTTGTATTCAGGCTGTTCTATTTTTTCATTGAATAATGGTATGAACTCTTTACACGTCAAGACTTCCAAGCCTTCTATGAACTATAACACTGAAACTGTTGCCTTTATAACGGTCCCGGGGAACCATGGGGTTCTTTCAGAGGTTGTTAGGGGTTCCTTTAGCATTAAAGAGTTTCTAACGCCTAATAACCACTGATATCAATTATCTTTTTAGCTGTGTGTAAGAAGGGGGGGTTTTCCCACTGGTCAACAATTGTAAGCTTGTCCTTCTCCCACTGACCATTAATATCCATTGGCCCCCAATGTATATGACCACTACACTGACTACCAATATTAATGAATATTAAGCCTAGTACACAGGGGCCAAATGTCAGGTGACATTGGTCGGTTTAGTAGAAACTGTCTGACATTCGGGGCCCGTGTGTATGACAGCTGGTCCGACAGCTGGCCGTCCGGCGTCCGTTGGACGGGCATGCTGGAAAACCAATGGCTGAGAGCACTGATTGCAGTGTTCTGGCGGGGGGCCATCCCCCTGTCAGAACACAGAAGCTCTGCGGGGGAGATTGTTGTACTAACATTGGATCATTAGTACAGTGTCTGCGACCAAAACTCATAATGTGTACCAGGCTTAAGGCGGCACTTTTCCACTGACCAGGGGCATTATAATTTTCACCTTTAGTGTTTATTTTCTGGCCATTATTATTTGTTTAATTTCATGATTGTTACTGAAAAGATTTTCTTATAGAGAAGAGAAGAGCAAAATCTATCTGCTCTGGGTGTCTAATATGCTAGATACACTACATTCTTTATTCTTTTATGTATTATTATATTTGCAACTTACTGAGCATGCATACGTGTCATTTTTATTCTGCATTCTCCTTCTATCAGGTCCTAGATGTGTGTCTTAGGAAGAAGCTGAGCTCCAGACAAACAACTAAATATGAATTTGAAATACAAAGATATGACTCCTGGAGTTAGTACTGCCAGTGACTGTTTTCAGCACTGACAGCAAAAAATTACTTGTGATATTGGCAGGTGCTTTATATGTAACAGGGATGCTGGTAATGCCAAACTTCACAAAACCTAGGCTTACCTGTGCTAAGCGGTGATTTACTGAACTGCTGTCAGTCATCCAAAAAAATGCAGTAGAAAGCATGGACACTGAGGGACCTACGGTATTTATGGAACACGGCCAATAATGCTATCCACCAAACATCTCAATGTTTACTTGACACTGCACCTGCGAGTTCTTTATAAAATCCAGGCTGTGGAGTAGAGCCTGCAGTGTCCCATTATTTGACACTTCCTGTGACCAGGCTTTCCCCCGTTAGAAGTTTTTTTCTATCTTTGATTGGATGGAGTCCAGAATCAAGCCGAACAAAATACACATTTGTAAAGCTTAGCACCGTGCTTTATAAATTTGGTGTGTTCTTTTTAAGCCACACTGCTTATTTTTAAATGGGGCCCATAATGTCTCAGGGTGTTAAGAGTCAAAGAGCCCCTAACTTGTATCATATCAGATCTCCTATCACCAAAAAAAAAAAATAATACACAGTTATATTCTATTTATATTCTTTTTAAAAACTTTTCAGATCTTTTGTTGAATTCTATTTTGTTTTAATAATTATGCAATAAAATAGTGATAGTTTTTGTGCAGCTAGAGGATTATATGTAAGGCTGAGTGTAAGGTGAAATAACAACAAAAAGCACAGCACTAAAAGTATCTAACATGTGATAATAAGCATATAAATATAAAATGAACACCCTTGCAGATGTGAAAAATTTGTGAACATCAAATTATAATCAAATTTTCTGTGTGAAATATGGAACAGCAAATGGAAAAAAGTCCATATGGAAAATATTAGAGGGATATCTCTTCAAGTTGGAAGATAACGGTGAACATCAGAAGACGTATAGATATTCAATGAAAAACGAGAGGGTACCCTTACAGGATCCATAGGACGCACAGAAAGGCATAGGGAGGATCTCCCGTGGTATCAAGACCAAGTGATGTCTTGTAGGCCGCGAGCCCCGATGGATGATGATAGACACAAGCGGGAGTTAAACGACTGTCCCTCAAATTCCCAGTTTTCAAGGGGGGATGATCCGGGGGTGATGGTTCAGCGTGAAAAAGAAAAAGGGGGGCTCCACATGGTGTAGGTCAAACATATGGGATTTATTATAGTAAAACACCATACATAGATAAAAAGTTATCACTTTGAGACTGTTTAGTCGAAACGCGTAGGAATAGCATTTTCAGCTTCCCACATTGCCATTTTAATCTCAAAGTGATCACTTTTTATCTATGTATGGTGTTTTACTATAATAAATCCCATTTGTTTGACCTACACCATGTGGAGCCCCCTTTTTCTTTTTCATGCTGAACCATCTCCCCGGATCATCCCCCCTTGAAAACTTGGAATTTGAGGGACAGTCGTTTAACTCCCGCTTGTGTCTATCACTATCCATCGGGGCTCGCGGCCTACAAGACATCACCTGGTCTGGATACCACGGGAGATCCTCCCTATGCCTTTCTGATGCACTGCTATAGGGTATGTGCGTCCTACGGATCCGGTAAGGGTACCCTCTCACTTTTCATTGAATATCCATACGTCTTCTGATGTTCACCGTTATCTTCCAACTTGAAGAGATACCCCTCTAATATTTTCTATATGGACTTTTTTCCATTTGCTGTTCCATATTTCACACAGGACATTTGATTATAATTTGATGTTCACAAATTTTTCACATCTGCAAGGGTGTTCATTTTATATTTATATGTTATCACATGTTAGATACTTTTAGTGCTGCACTTTTTGTTGTTATTTCTCATTGGACTTGGTTTGTTTGTGTGTCAGCTGCTTTTGTTTTCTGTTTTTTATATTTTGGGTTTAGCGCAGCATTTTCACCCTTCATACTGAGTGTAAGGTCACCCCTTTCACACTGGGGCGCTTTTTAGGTGTTTTTGCGCTAAAAATAGCATCTGTAAAGCGCCTCTCAATCCTCCCCTGTGTGAAAGCCAGAGTGCTTTCACACTGGGGCGGTGTGCTTGCAGGACAGGAAAAAAGTCCTGCAAGCAGCATCTTTCGGGTGGTGAAGGAGCAGTGTATACACCGCTTCTCCACCGCCCCTGCCATTGAAATCAATGGGCACCGCTACCGAAGTGCCTGCAAAGCGATTCGGCAGCAGCGCTTTGCGGGTGCTTTTAACCCTTTATTCGGCCGCTAGTGGGGGTTAAAAGCGCCCCACTAGTGGCTGAAAAGCTCCGCTATAATAGCAGTAAAGCACAGCTAAACATTTGCGGCGCTTTAAAGCTAACGCCTCCCCGCCCCAGTGTGAAAGTAGCCTAATGCCGCATACACACGAACTGACTTTTCAAACGGATTGGTCCGACGGTCTATCCGACGGACTTTCGACGGACTTCCTACGGACTTTCCGAACAAACGGACTTGCCTACACACGATCACACCAGAGTCCGACGGATTCGTAAGTGATGACATATGACTGGGCTAAAATAAGGAAGTTGATAGCCAGTAGCTAATAGCTGCCCTAGCATCGCTTTTCGTCCATCGAACTAGCATACAGACGAGCGGATTTTTTGACCGGACTCGAGTCCGTTGGAAAGATTTGAAACATGTTCCAAATCTAAAGTCCGTCAGATTTTCGACCGAAAAAGTCCGCTGCAGGTCCGATGAAGCCCACACACGGTCGAATTGTCCGCCGGACTCGTTCCGTCGGACCAGTCTGGTTGAAAAGTCCGCTCATGTGTACGCGGCATTAGATTTACAGGTTAGATTTAGGAGTAGCATTTCAGTTAAGAAACCAAATGCTATAACATATTTCTGCTTAAAGTGGTAGTAAACTCTCCTAATGATGCATGATTTAAACAATATTTCAATCTAACTTTTTACTGTCAATGAGCTTGGCGCTAAGAGTATGCCCAAAAATCTTTCTTATTGTCATACATCCTTATTTTTGAAATGCTCCTGCTTGATGTCTGCTGGTCCCATTCCAACTCTGGTCTTCCGCGTCTGTCCTGTATGTTAGTTCTGCCCGCAGTAGCTTTTCCTGTCCATAATCCCACGCATGCGCAGTAATAGCCGTATCCAAGAAGTATACAGTAGTATCACGGGATATCGGAGCTGACAGCGACACTAGGAAATGACGCAGCCCCAGTATAGACCCTGCATTTTTCCAGCAGGGTCTATATGTTTGCCGTAAAATTAGCATATACGGCGCATGCGCGGGTGATGTCATTAGATAGAAAAATACAGATTACTCGAAAAGCAACCAGGTAAGGAGACATTCATATAGTGCAAAAAATGTTATAACCTGCAATCATGCATAGATATAAAAATAGTCAGAATGGGTATACAACCGCTTTAAATAATCATGTTTTGAAATTTGTGGCACCAAAATCCCTTGCACCAAAAATAAAAGCTGAAGGCTATTATTATCATGAAATATTATGGTATAAGTAAATGTGGATTAAATTGCTCTTAATTTCATTTGCCATAGACCTAGGGAATGGAAGCAACATATAGTGAAAAATGCATAGGCAAAGGTTATTTTTAGTGGAGAACACATTTCAAAATCATCAATAGGTAAAGAATTTAGGTAGCTAAATCTATATGAAATCTCAGCTTTGTTTTGGAAAATGCAAGCTTGACTGCAACATTCTAACCTTCTAAACTGTCGCAGCCCTCAATGATCCAAAGAATGACAACACATTGTGACAAGGGTGGAATTCTGTGAATTATTATTCCAAAAAGATGACTCACCCCAAGGCACATGTGCTTGATGCTCAACTCAGATAGCAAAGAAAACCTGACACAAATTTGTGGCAGTGTTGAATTGTAAGTCTGTTAACTTGCTGCACATTTTCACGGTCAAGTTGTACACTTGCAGAGCGCTTGAAGCACAAGTTCTAGTTGACACTTTTCCAATTTGTTGCAAATTTGCGTGGCAAGTCTCTAGCAAGAGCAAAGTTGCAGTGTTGAGTCTACAGCAAGAGCTCTGCAAGTCTACAGCACGAAAATCCAGCCACAGTGACCCCTGTGGTGGGATGACTATTGCACAACATAACTGAACCAGAACTTGCAGCACTCTTGCAGAATGTTTGCAAAGAAAGTATCTGGAGTCATGCAATGCAGACTTGCTGCAATTGTGCAACAAAATTGTGAAACCTAGCAAGTCTAGCAATAGCTTAGCAAGTCATTTTCAAACTTGCAGCACAATTGCTTGCTATCTGGGAAGGCTCGCATGAAGCTGGCTGAATAATACCAGGTGCTATTCTATCTAGAAGAAGAGCAGATCCTGAGACCTGAGGAGGATATGGAGTGTTGTTGTTGTGGTGGCAGTTTAAGGAAGGACATTTTGTAGTAAGTAAACTTTGTTTAAATCTTCACCTATATATCTATCTGGATAGATCATATTACCATGTTTTTTACTGTATTCATGTATGCCTACACTGCCATGACAGATTTACTGTAATGACAGCTGTTCGGTGAACAATCTTTATATCCAGATTCAGGCTGCATATCATGAGAGAACGTGAGCATGCAACATTACATTTATATGAGCATTTTATGAAGCTTTGTCCAATTATTTTAGGAATCATCTGCTGTGAAATAAAATGTCTATCTGTATTTGTAACAGGGTGTAGAATAAAGAATTACAGGTGCATAGCTTGTGATGTATATTAGAAGCTTATTGTGTGTAACTCAAGCAACTGAAAATAATGTGCCAGCAAAATTAATAAGTATAGAATAGCCATGTAACACCGCAGAGTTCAATAAAAGAGAAATGTACCTTGATGTGGGTGAACTAATAAGCCTAGAGAAATCTGAGAAGTCAGACCAAAAGTAACACTAGGACTATGAACACCTTGTAAGCATTTGTGGAGGAATTTATGATGATCTCCAATAAAACACTAATCCTTTGCGTGTTCTTTTGGAGTATTAAAATCATGCCATGCAGATCCATTGTTCCTGTCTGGGATGAAAAATATGATGAGGATGAGCACATTACAAAGGGAAGAAAAGAATGATATACATAGAACCTTTTGGAAATTTACGAACATGAAAAACTAAAGCGCTCTACAGATCACCATAATCCAGAGATGGCATGCCTCTGAAGTTTTCCCAGTAGATACGAGCTTGGGTTTGAATATTGGTAAGGGGGTAATAGAGGGTAATAGAGGGTAGCATGGGGGTAATAAGAGTATATTGGTGTTGGTAATTAGAGAGTATCGCTAATGGAAGGAATATGTTAAAAAGTTTGCTTATTCAGACCCAGTAAAATTGGTGCAGTGGTTGGTTTTGGCTTTGAGACATTTACTGTCAGGTACTAGATGTAAACATACAACCAACATCTGTGTAGAAATCACACTGACCATTATCTTTCCTTCAAAATTATTTACCTTCATGGGTGGGGATGAGATCATCAGAATGGCCAGCTCTGAGCAATCTAGTAAGTAGAGGGCCTAAATATACCATCTTGGCCCCAGATCATGACACATGTAGTTGGTGGTGGTGGAAAGTAGCTCAATTTAAGTTTATTATAACATGATTAAGCCAGTCCATTGACATTAGATGGCCATTGGATGCACAGTGATAACTTCACCCTCCATTGGCAGCAAATCATCCTAGCACTGCAGAGCACTGAATAAACATGCAATGTTAGCTCTCACGGCCTGGCAAGTTTGTGTGAATGCAAAGGGGAAGGTGAGAAAGAGAGTGATGCACCAATGGTTCTACATGTAAGTGGTAGAACAGTAGGGTCAGGAACAGGTTTTGTAAGCTGCTTAGTTGATGTTTTCCTGAGAACTTACAGCTGGCAGCATCTGCCTGCCACTATAAACCATTGCCTGGCTTTACTGGGTGGCTGACATATATTAGAGGTGAAGTGTGAATCACAGGTAAACATACTAATTGTACATACTGTGCAGCTGCACAAAGGCCTACTGGAACTTAAACACTAAACACTGCTAACATCTTTCTAGCTGTCACTTGATACAGATTGGAACAGTGTTTGTACTTGGCATAAATGGCAATGGACAACCAAAACTTGGTTGCATACAGGAGCCCTTTGGAGACTCTGTCTTCCACTGGTGTAATGTAAATACATTGCTGAAGGCTATGTATATTAAAACATTCATTTAAATGAAGATTTCATACCCTTAAATGTCCTGTAGCTGATCACCTTATTGGCCCAAAGGAAGAAGGGATTACTACTTATTCGTTTTGACCTGATTTGCCAGTATTGTTGTTCAGGAGCTGGGAGAGGAATGATTCTAACTACTGCGTCACATTGCATAAGTTTCCCAACTTTTGTGACAGATTCATTATATGCTAGATGTCTGCTTGCATGCGAAGTGGACATGGCCAGATCATCGCTGAAATATCTATGCTAGATCTGGCATAGTTCCAGTTAGACAAGGATCAGCTTTGCTAAGTAATACTGTATAAGGTGTTTATAATGTCACTGACCTGTCAGAGATGAACACATCTGCAGCTGACCTAAGACATCAGATCATGGTCAGATGGTGGTTGAATATTTGGAAACCCTCCAGTAATCAATGTCTCATCCACCCAGTAGGCTCTAGACATGAAATTGTGGCCAAACATGCATGACTATGCAGTGAGTAGACATCCTTGGCGCCAGCCTTATAAATTGGTTTGGGAAATCCTTTTCAAATGATTGTTTTTTTCCATTGACATTGGTTAGCCAGAAGGGTGTCTTCAGAGGATGCATAGACAAACCATAATTTCTTGATCCAATTGTCATCACCCATATATCAAAAAGATTACTGTTATACTTTATATAATCTGCTCTAAGAATAATACAAAACTCACCTATTTTTTTTTTTTTTTTACAAACATTCTAAGATGAACAAAGATTTAACTTGAAATTGTTAATTTTCTAAAATCTTAACTGGTTTTCTGTCCGGTTTAATAGGGACCAACCAAATTACAAACAGTGTGTGGCTATCCCCACTCAACAGAAGTTAAACGTTTAACCGTCAAAGGGACATGCTGAAAAACTGTTTTTGATCAGCGATTATAGCCGCTGATCAGTGTATTCTGATAGTGACGGGTACAGTTGTCAGTATACAATGTCCCAAAGAGGGGATTCCTCCATCCACCAAGTTTGTGTGAATGGAAGAACCTGTTTGTTTTATTGTCTTCAGCCCTGTGGCTGAACGAAAAAACCTAAGGCCCCTTTCACATGGACGGACCGTTCAGGCCCGCCTGACAGTTTTTTAGGTGGACCTGAACGGATGCTCCATGCATTTCTATGGAGCGACGGATGTCAGTGGTGACCACGTCCGCTGACATCCGATCTATAAAATCAGACATATGGCAATATGTTCGCATCTGTCCTGGAGGATTGGATGAGATCTGATGAAAACGGACATGCTGTCCATTTTCGTCCGATCCCTCCATAGGAATCAGTGGCGCTCTGACAGGCCCCTCCCCGCTCAGTGAGCAGAGATGGACCTGTCATCCGCCGGCTCAGCGGAGATCAACGGAGAGATCTCCTGCTGAGCTAGCGGACTCCGCTGAGCGGATCTGCCTCATGTGAATGAGGCCTAATGGTGTATGGCCAGCTTTACTCTCTATGTCAAATAAAATCTTATTAGTCTTATCTCTATGGGTAGCTTTAGACAGAGAAAGATTAGGTTCATTTCAATAGCAGGAGACTAATGTGTGCAGTAGACCTAAACCTAAACCAGACTGATCCTTGCAAAAGAGAAACACCTTTGATAGCTTGATCAAACATGACCATGGTTTTGTGTTCATGCATTTTTGGATCTACGGGAAAGACATTTTTACTGTCTAGTTTGTTCAGCCTGGTTTGGGGTTTGAAACCATTTTGGCTCCAAAGATGCAATTATGTATGTCAGTAGTGATTATATTCATCTAAATCTGTTTTTTTTTATAAAAAAAAAACTTTTTTGACAGGTTTTGAGCAATGCTGACTTGATATGGAAAAATGTGCTGGATCCTTAAATTAAAGGCATAAATATAGCTTCTAAACTGCAATTAATACAATTAAACAAATAATATGGTCATCCTGTTTGAAGTAACAACTTTAACAGTTTCAAAAATCACTTTACCTGTTCTAGTATTGCTGTTTGTGCAAACATTGCAACTCTACTGTCTGGAAAATTTGTTAAAACTGAACTCCAGTGAAACAGCTAAATAAGTAAATGAAAAAAATATATAGGAGCTCTTTTACTAACACTTGCAGGCCTTGTTCCTTCCCTGACCTGTAATTTGGCAATGAAAAGAGAAGCAGCAGACTGATGAGTTCCTCTCCCTGTCACTCTGCTCTCTGTCAACATGTCCGTTGTTAGCACATTTGCCCTGCAGACTATCTGACTGTCTATTTGTGCTTTTTCTACCTCATCTAGGTGGGTGAAGTAATACCTGTAAAAGAAGCCATATATTATTATTATTATACAGGTTTTATAAGGTGCCAACAGTTTGCGTAGCTCTTTACAACATGAGGGCAGACATTACAGTTACATTACAATTTGGTACAAGAGGAATCAGAGGGCCCTGCTCGTTAGAGCTTACAATCTAAAAAGGAAGGGTCAATTGATACAAAAGGTAATAGCTGTGGGGGGATTGGCTGATGGAGGAAATAAAACAGTGTTAGTTAGAAGCAGGATAGGCTTCTTTGAAGAGAAGAGTTTTCAGGGATCGCCTAAAGATGGATAGATTAGGGGACAGTCGGACAGATTGGGGTAGGGAGTTCCAAAAAATGGTCCCTCTGGAGAAATCATGGAGGCGAGCATGGGAGGAGGTGTCAATGGAGCTAGAGAGCAGGAGGTCTTGGGATATGGGGGATATACCTACCTTGGTCTATATACCTACCTTCCCTGTTGCCCAGTGTTACGAACGCTGCTCCAATCCTCAAACGTCTTCTGCTGAAGTCTACACTGAAAAGGACACTTTCAGGAGCGTTGATTTCCTGGGTTACATGCAGCTCTTACTGGTTTCTTCCTTTGACCTTCCTACCACTACTGTCCCTATAGAAAGTGGGGTTGAGAAGAAAGACCAGTCACAGCTGCAAGGGACCCAGGTAATTGACCTTTTCGGAAGTGTCAATTTCCTTTTGGTTTTCAGTAGTAGATTTCTTTTTTTTTTTTTTTTAAGTTTTAAATACTGTTTATTGAAAAAGAAATAACAGTACAAAGGTATTGAATCGGCAATCGCCAAGAAAGATGTCAGAACAATGTAAATAACATTAGAAGCGAGATATACATGTACCCAAAGCAGGAGCGGGCTCAAAACAAATGTAAAACCACCGATAAACTTTAGGATAGCATCATATGCTCTATCTCATAGAAAAAGGCTGCTGGAAGCCAGAATAGAGGAGCTGGAGCTCGCAGGTACCAGGACTCCCCCAGAGTAGACCACGCACCCCGAATGGGATCCTGCTGTGCGTGGACCAACCAAGTGGAGTACTGGGGGATCAGAGAGACCCTGCCTGGACCTATCCTGAACCCACGGACAGCCTATCGTTGAATAAAACAAAAACTCTGTTGTAACGATTAGTAACATTATGAGCCCAACAATAATGTAAGAAATAATATCACTTATACCGGGGATTGTCCCCAAAATTTGAGGTGGTACATGCTGGTCAACTAGATTGTTGAGGTTTTCATTCCGAGAGAGTACAGCATCAACAAGCAACTAAAGGAAGAGAAAGAAGGGAAGGAAAGTTCTGCATGGTCTGCTTCTCTCAACCTGTGCTAATAACTCTTAGTGGAGCTTAGAAAGAAGAAAGTCAAAGGAAAGGGATAGAGGGAGAAAGGACAGAAGTACAGAAGCGGGGAAAGAGAGGAAGAGGTAGGGGACTATTAGGGACAGGAATCCTCACGGAGAGAGGGGGGGGCCGTGGGCCTCATAGTACCGAGGGGATACATAGAGATTATTTAGATTCAGGGAAGCAGTTGTATACCCAAGAGCCGAGCCCAGGGTTCCCATATGAGTCTAAATCTATCAGAGGTGTCTAAAATTCTGCTCGAGATCTTCTCCTGCGCCATAATCCAGGAGATTTTCTGTTTGGCTTGGCGAAGGGAAACCAAGGGTTTTTTCCAGGCGTGAGCTAGCGTTATCTTGGCCCCAAGAAGGATGAAGTGAATCAGAGACCGAGACAATTTAGGTACTTTCGGGATGTTGTCATTTAGGAGAGCTATGGTGGGGCTTTGTTTGACCGCAAAGCCTGTGGATTTGCGGATGAGATTAAAAATTCCATTCCAGTACCCTCTAATTTTGGGACATTCCCAGAAAGTGTGAAGTAGGGAGCCTATATGGCCACAACCTCTGAAACAGAGGAGCGATGATTGTGGATAGAATTTAGTAATATGAGTGGGTACCAGATACCACCTGGTCATGACTTTGAGGTCTGCCTCCACCAGAGAGGAACTAAGAATGCCCTTGAAGGATCAGGAAAAGCAAGTGTGCCAAGTATATAATCCAGTAGCAGATCCCGCTCCCATTGCAACATATAATTCGCTTTCTCCCAGGGCTCCGCTAGTGCTGAGTAGATTAGGGAAATCCCTCCCCTTACACCCATGGCTGAGGAGCACCAGAATTCGTAGGAAGTAACAGAGAGCGGAGTTTCCCAGCTTTTCCAGACCCCGCGCAAAAAGTGTGATAATTGGTAGTAGCGGAAAGTCTCCGATGCTGGCATCTCTAGTTTAGAAATGCAGTACTTAAGTGAAATAGGACCAGAGCTAATGAAGAATTGCCCTATTCTGTAAAGGCCCTTGTCGAGCCACCACCTAAATGCCTCGATGTTCATACCCGGCGGGAATTGTGGATTGTGGAAAATGTGTGCCAGGGGAAGCCAAGGGGAGGTCAGGTAATGTCTTTTATATAGTGTATCACATAGGGCCATTGAGTGAGACAGAGAGGGGGAGAGAATCGGAGGTCTGTCCTTTTGCGGTCTCCACACCAGGAAGTCCAGAGTGTGGTTGGGAGTGGCCTGTCGTTCTGTATCCACCCAATCTGGCTTAGGGCCTTTAGAGTAAATAGCTGAAAATTGGCATAGTTGTGCGGCCTGATAATACCAACATAAATTAGGAATTCCTAAGCCCCCTTTTTTCTTTGGCCGATATAGCACCTTTTTGGAGAAACAATGTTCCTCCCCCCCAGATAAATCTTGTGATTGAAGCCTGTAATTTGTCCAGTGTGTGTTTTTTGATGGGAATAGGGAGAGAACGAAAGAGATATAGGATCCTAGGAAGTAGTGTCATTTTGACCGAGTTTATTCTGCCTAACCAGGATATTTTATACCGGGCCCAATGCGAGAGATCATCTGAGAGTTTCTTGAGCATTGAGGGATAATTGTGGTGGTATAGACGCTCTATTTTTGCGGATAAGGAGACACCTAAATAGGGTAGGGAAGAATTGCACCAGGAGAAGGGAAAGTGGGTCTTGAGCCTCTCTACAAGGTCTTGGGGAGTAGAAATATTCATAGCCATTGATTTGGTCATGTTGACCTGAAGTCCCGAAATGCAGCCAAACGAGTTAAGTAGTTGTAGAATGTTGGGGGTGGAAATGAGGGGGGAGGTGACAAACAGGAGGACGTCATCAGCAAAAAGGGCACATTTATGAGTCTTTTGGCCACATTTCACTCCATGAATGTCAGGGTTCTGTCTTATGGCCAGAGCCAATGTTTCTATCGCTATGGCAAAGAGGATCGGCGAAAGAGGGCAGCCCTGTCTAGTTCCCTGCAAAATAGAAATTTCTTCAGAAAGATGGCCTTGCATTTTAATGCGTGCTTTAGGGGAGGAATAAAGGGATGATATGGTTGTAATGAAGTCCGGGCCAAAGCCCCATTTACGTAGAATAGTAAAAAGGTATGGCCAAGTGACCGTGTCAAAGGCCTTTTGGAGGTCTATAGAAAGGACATCCTGGTTGGGAAGGCCCCCCATCCCATGATGATTGCATGAGGGAAATTAAGTCTACCGCTCTCCTAATCTGGTCCGGCCCCTGTCTTCCTGGGATAAACCCCACCTGATCCTTATGGATATAGTTAGCAATGAAGGAGGCCAATCTGTTTGCTAGAATTTTCGTCATAATCTTTAAATCGTTATTAATCAGAGAGATTGGCCTGTAGTTACAAACGTCACTGGGGTCTTTGCCCTGTTTGGGGATTACTGATATGTATGCCAGATTGGCTGTCGGTTCCAGGCGGGATCAGTAGTAGATTTCTGAGGATTGGATTGGCATTGGTGGCATGGGCAACAGGAAAAGTGAGTATTCACTGACTTTTTTTTACAGGTATGCCTTTATAAAATCAAATGTCTAAAACAATATTTCCTGTATAGTTGGATGATGGAGAGAAATATTGTGGAGAAAAAATGAAAGTGAGGGGGGGATCTTTTCAGCACGGACACAGACAAAATTTAAACCTTTCAGGAGTTCTAACTCTTCCCAACTCTATAATAAATTTAAAAAATTGTCTGTTAAATTTTAAAGGATAAATGTACTTTTAGTACAGCTTTCCTTTAAAAGATGCACAGAAATGCTGTGGATCTGCCAGCAGCTAGTGAAGACCTCTGTGGAACATGGACAGGTCATGGTATATGGGGGGCAGCTTTTAAAGAACACAGTACTAAAAAACAATTGTTCTTTCAAGCTGAATTTTAAGATAATTTTTTTTTTCACACCATATACCCCCTCCCCATGAACAGCTGCAATCAAAATACACTCCTTTGGCCAGAATAAAAGAACTTTCACTCACATTGATGTCACTGCATGTCAGTCTCTCCTGCCCCCTAAGCAATGTGCCCCACACCTAGGGAGTGCTTCTAAGGACTATATTTTTCTGCAAATGGCAGCTGTCACTTTTCATGAAATGCCCATCAAAGGGAATATGCATCTTGGCTAGGGACAGGCTAGAACTACCAAGTCTAGACAGTGCTGGTGCTGGCTATATGACTGGTCAAGGGGAGAGACAGCACGGTGACGGAAAGGTGAACACATCAGTCTTTTGCCTCTCCATTAAGACCCCATTCACCAGGGCCGATCCTAGGGTCACCGGCACCTGGGTGCAGAAATATTTTTGGCACCCCCACATGGGCGTGGTCATCTTACCAACTCCTCCCCTTTACAAATGTTTCTATGGCAACGACTCAAACACAGAGATGCTCCCCTAAGAAGTCTTTGTTACCCTGGGATCCTCCTGTGATCTTTTAATAAAGAAAATACAGGAAGAGAGTATACTAATGAGACCTGGAGGGGGGTCTCTCTGATGCACACAGAGAGGGCTTCTGTTAGAGAGTCTGTTAGAAAGAGCCCCCAGACATAGTACAGGAGATGGTCAGAGACTGCAGACATAATACAGGAGATGATCAGAGACTGCAGACATAGTACAGGAGATGATCAGAGACTGCAGATATAATACAGGAGATGGTCAGAGACTGCAGACAAAGTACAGGAGATGATCAGAGACTGCAGAAAGGATATAAGAGATGATCAGAGACTGCAGACATAGTACAGGAGATGATCAGAGACTGCAGATATAATACAGGAGATGGTCAGAGACTGCAGACATAGTACAGGAGATGATCAGAGACTGCAGATATAATACAGGAGATGGTCAGAGACTGCAGACATAATACAGGAGATGGTCAGAGACTGCAGACATAGTACAGGAGATGATCAGAGACTGCAGACAGGATATAAGAGATGATCAGAGACTGCAGACATAGTACAGGAGATGATCAGAGACTGCAGATATAATACAGGAGATGGTCAGAGACTGCAGTCATAGTACAGGAGATGATCAGAGACTGCAGACATAGTACAGGAGATGATCAGAGACTGCAGATATAATACAGGAGATGGTCAGAGACTGCAGACATAATACAGGAGATGGTCAGAGACTGCAGACAAAGTACAGGAGATGATCAGAGACTGCAGACAGGATATAAGAGATGATCAGAGACTGAAGACATGGTACAGGAGATGGTCAGAGACTGCAGACATAATACAGGAGATGATCAGAGACTGGGGACATAGTACAGGAGATGATCAGAGACTGCAGACATAGTACAGGAGATGATCAGAGACTGCAGACATAGTACAGGAGATGATCAGAGACTGCAGACATACTACAGGAGATGATCAGAGACTGCAGACATAGTACAGGAGATGGTCAGAGACTGCAGACAGGATATAAGAGATGATCAGAGACTACAGACATAGTACAGGAAATGATCAGAGACTGCAGACATAGTACAGGAGATGATCAGAGACTGCAGACATAGTACAGGAGATGATCAGAGACTGCAGACAGGATATAAGAGATGATCAGAGACTGCAGACATAATACAGGAGATGATCAGAGACTGCAGACATAGTACAGGAGATGATCAGAGACTGCAGACATAATACAGGAGATGATCAGAGACTGCAGACATAGTACAGGAGATGATCAGAGACGGCAGACATAATACAGGAGATGATCAGAGACTGCAGACATAGTACAGGAGATGATCAGAGACTGCAGACATAATACAGGAGATGATCAGAGACTGCAGACATAGTACAGGAGATGATCAGAGACTGCAGACATAGTACAGGAGATGATCAGAGACTGCAAACATAATACAGGAGATGATCAGAGACTGCAGACATAGTACAGGAGATGATCAGAGACTGCAGACATAGTACAGGAGATGATCAGAGACTGCAGACATACTACAGGAGATGATCAGCGACTGCAGACATACTACAGGAGATGATCAGAGACTGCAGACAGGATATAAGAGATGATCAGAGACTGCAGACATAGTACAGGAGATGATCAGAGACTGCAGACATAATACAGGAGATGATCAGAGACTGCAGACATAGTACAGGAGATGATCAGAGACTGCAGACATAGTACATGAGATGATCAGAGACTGCAGACATAGTATAGGAGATGATCAGAGACTGCAGACATAGTACAGGAGATGATCAGAGACTGCAGACATAGTACAGGAGATGATCAGAGACTGCAGACATAATACAGGAGATGATCAGAGACTGCAGACATAGTAAAGGAGATGATCAGAGACTGCAGACATAATACAGGAGATGATCAGAGACTGCAGACATAATACAGGAGATGATCAGAGACTGCAGACATAGTACAGGAGATGATTAGAGACTGCAGACATAGTACAGGAGATGATCAGAGACTGCAGACAGGATATAAGAGATGATCAAAGACTTCAGACATAGTACAGGAGATGATCAGAGACTGCAGACATAATACAGGAGATGATCAGAGACTGCAGACATAGTACAGGAGATGATCAGAGACTGCAGACATAGTACAGGAGATGATCAGAGACTGCAGACATAATACAGGAGATGATCAGAGACTGCAGACATACTACAGGAGATGATCAGAGACTGCAGACATACTACAGGAGATGATCAGAGACTGCAGACATACTACAGGAGATGATCAGAGACTGCAGACAGGATATAAGAGATGATCAGAGACTGCAGATATAGTACAGGAGATGGTCAGAGACTGCATACATAATACAGGAGATGATCAGAGACTGCAGACATAGTACAGGAGATGATCAGAGACTGCAAACATAGTACATGAGATGATCAGAGACTGCAGACATAGTACATGAGATGATCAGAGACTGCAGACATAGTATAGGAGATGATCAGAGACTGCAGACATAGTACAGGAGATGATCAGAGACTGCAGACATAGTACATGAGATGATCAGAGACTGCAGACATAGTACAGGAGATGATCAGAGACTGCAGACATAATACAGGAGATGATCAGAGACTGCAGACATAGTACAGGAGATGATCAGAGACTGCAGACATAATACAGGAGATGATCAGAGACTGCAGACATAATACAGGAGATGATCAGAGACTGCAGACATAGTACAGGAGATGATCAGAGACTGCAGACATAGTACAGGAGATGATCAGAGACTGCAGACATATTACAGGAGATGGTCAGAGACTGCAGACATAGTACAGGAGATGATCAGAGACTGCAGACATAGTACAGGAGATGATCAGAGACTGCAGACATAATACAGGAGATGATCAGAGACTGCAGACATAGTACAGGAGATGATCAGAGACTGCAGACATAGTACAGGAGATGGTCAGAGACTGCAGACAGGATATAAGAGATGATCAGAGACTGCAGACATAGTACAGGAGATGATCAGAGACTGCAGACATAGTACAGGAGATGATCAGAGACTGTAGACATAGTACAGGAGATGGTCAGAGACTGCAGACATAGTACAGGAGATGGTCAGAGACTGCAGACATAGTACAGGAGATGATCAGAGACTGTAGACATAGTACAGGAGATGGTCAGAGACTGCAGACATAGTACAGGAGATGGTCAGAGACTGCAGACATAGTACAGGAGATGATCAGAGACTGCAGACATAGTACAGGAGATGATCAGAGACTGCAGACATAGTACAGGAGATGATCAGAGACTGCAGACATAGTACAGGAGATGATCAGAGACTATAGACATAGCACAGGAGATGGTCAGAGACTGCAGACATAGTACAGGAGATGATCAGAGACTGTAGACATAGTACAGGAGATGATCAGAGACTGCAGACATAGTACAGGAGATGATCAGAGACTGCAGACATAGTACAGGAGATGATCAGAGACTGCAGACATAGTACAGGAGATGATCAGAGACTGCAGACATGATACAGGAGATGATCAGAGACTGCAGACATAGTACAGGAGATGATCAGAGACTGCAAACATAATACAGGAGATGATCAGAGACTGCAGACATAATACAGGAGATGATCAGAGACTGCAGACATATTACAGGAGATGGTCAGAGACTGCAGACATAGTACAGGAGATGATCAGAGACTGCAGACATAGTACAGGAGATGATCAGAGACTGCAGACATAGTACAGGAGATGATCAGAGACTGCAGACATAATACAGGTGATGGTCAGAGACTGCAGACATAGTACAAGAGATGGTCAGAGACTGCATTTCCTATGGACGTTAGTAAATAATGGCCAATCGACCCTCTCACCTGACCCAGCGATACAGCAACGGTTCCTCTGATCAGGAGTCAGCTCACTCTGAATTGCCCGTGGTGACTCCGCTGGATAGCACCCAGATCTGTATTCTGACAATGACTCCATTCCTTTCTCCACCAGGGATGGTGCTAGGCTGTGTGGCTTTCCCTCTGGTGGCGCAGGGCAGCAGGGTTCTCTCTCTGATGGGGTTCCCTCAGCAATGTCCTCTCCCTCTGGAGTCCTGGGTGTACTTCCCTGAAAGCTTTCCCGGACTCCTGGCTCTCTCTCTACCATTCAGCTGAGCATGCTGTGTGAGCTCCAGTTTCCATGTTACAGTGGGGCTGCCAGTCCTCGGGACTACATGTCCCACAATCCTCTTCTCTGCTCCTTTTTCTATTCTGTTTCTTCCCTGGGCATATGAAGGCGGGGGAAGATACATAGTGGGCAGCTGTGCTGGCAAGCACTGCTCACTAGTACAGCAGCGTGCGCGAGAGGGAGAGGGAGGGGGGAGAGGGGGGAAAAAAGAGCCCGCAGCTGCATTGGCATCACTAGGGTTGGGGTCACTCCCCCTTCCACCAACTATAGTCGCCCCTCAGTACAGACCCCCCTCCACTAAGTATAGACCCCCTCCATCAGTGAAGAACCCGCACTAAGTATAAACCCCTCCCTCAGTACAGACCTTCCTCAGTACAGACCCCCCCCAGGAAACCCCCCTCCATTAGTACAGACCCCCCAGGACAGACCCCCCTGCATTAGTACAGACCCCCCCAGGACAGACCCCCCTCCATTAGTACAGACCCCCCGGGACAGACCCCACCTCCATTAGTACAGACCCCCCTCCATTAGTACAGACCCCCCGGGACAGACCCCACCTCCATTAGTA
The DNA here is from genome assembly GCF_042186555.1 of Aquarana catesbeiana. Taxonomy (NCBI): domain Eukaryota; kingdom Metazoa; phylum Chordata; class Amphibia; order Anura; family Ranidae; genus Aquarana; species Aquarana catesbeiana. The sequence goes on along the minus strand of NC_133328.1, from coordinate 64,155,176 downwards.
CAGACCCCCCTCCATTAGTACAGACCCCCCGGGACAGACCCCACCTCCATTAGTACAGACCCCCTCTATTAGTACAGACCCCCCATTAGTACAGACCCCCCAGGACAGACCCCCCTCAATTAGTACAGACCCCCCAGGACAGACCCCCCTCCATTAGTACAGACCCCCCTCCATTAGTACAGACCCCCCATTAGTACAGACCCCCCAAGACAGTCCCCCCTCAATTAGTATAGACCCCCCAGGACCGACCCCCCTCCATTAGTACAGACCCCCCAGGACAGACCCCGCCTCCATTACTACAGACCCCCAGGACAGACCCCCCTCCATTAGTATAGACCCCCCCAGGACAGACCCCCCTCCATTAGTACAGACCCCCCAGGACAGACCCCCCTCCATTAGTATAGATCCCCCCCAGGACAGACACCCCTCCATTAGTACAGACCCCCCTCCATTAGTACAGACCCCCCAGGACAGACCCCCCCTCCATTACTACAGACCCCCCAGGACAGACCCCCCTCCATTACTACAGACCCCCCAGGACAGACCCCCTCTCCATTACTACAGACCCCCCAGGACAGACCCCCTCTCCATTACTACAGACCCCCCAGGACAGACCCCCCTCCATTACTACAGACCCCCCAGGACAGACCCCCTCTCCATTACTACAGACCCCCCAGGACAGACCCCCTCTCCATTACTACAGACCCCCCAGGACAGACCCCCCTCCATTACTACAGACCCCCCAGGACAGACCCCCTCTCCATTACTACAGACCCCCCAGGACAGACCCCCCTCCATTACTACAGACCCCCCAGGACAGACCCCCCCTCCATTACTACAGACCCCCCAGGACAGACCCCCTCTCCATTACTACAGACCCCCCAGGACAGACCCCCCCTCCATTACTACAGACCCCCCAGGACAGACCCCCCCCTCCATTACTACAGACCCCCCAGGACAGACCCTCCCTCCATTACTACAGACCCCCCTCTATTAGTAATGACCCCCCAGGGCAGACCCCCCTTCTCCATTAGTACAGACCCCCCCCCTCCATTAGGGTACAGTACATAAAAACACCCGGGCGGCAGCTGGAGAGGAGAGGACAGTGTGCAGCCGCGCCGCCCGGGTGGAGAACAAAAGTGTACACAGCAGGCAGCAGGAGTGAGAGACACAGAGAGGAGGAGAATGTGTCAGCACGGACCGCTCCTACCCCCCTCCCCCCGCGCGCGACATCACTCACGGCTGGTCTCTCTCCACACAGAGACCAGCCGCTCTGCCTCCCTTCTCATCTCCAGCTTGAGCAGTTAATACAGCGGCGCCTTTCTTCTTAGAACACCGGCAGAGAGGCGCCGCTGGACACAAACAAGAGGAGGAGGAGGAGGGAGGAGAGCACTCTGGCGCTTCAGCGCCCCCACCTCTCTGGCGCTCGGGTGCACTGCACCCCGTGCACCCCGTCTAGGACCGGCCCTGCCATTCACCCTTGTGCTACTTGTCATGTGACTTTGGACATCAAGTCGTACCCCATGTTTTCCAATGATAACCATTCATATATGTGCAACTTAAAATCCTAGGGACTTCAGAGTAGTTCCTGCACTATTTTGGTCTCTATTTCATGCAACTTGAGGGTCATAGACTTTAATGCAATGCAACAGTGGGTCCGACTTCACAGAGGGACAACAATTCACTTCCAAGTTGCACCCATCCAAAGTTGCACAACTTTGGAGTTGTGCAAGTGTGAGGATGCAGGTGGGGAGGTGACCTATCAGTAAAAGTGTAACTGAAGCAGAGAAAGATCTAGCCCCCACTCTTACCAGGCAGGACTGTGTGTGTGGCTAAGCAATGTAAATGTAAAAAATAATCCATAGAAGGACTTCTGCGCTATTAAAAAATAAAAATTAATCATCTGTGAAAATGGAATTGCTGCAGAATCAAAAGTGAACACCACTCACTGCAAACAAAGTGAAAAAATATATAAATAAATATATATGTGATCCTGCGCAAAACTCCAACTAATAAAATGATTGAAATAATGTGTAGTGTCAAACAATAATGAATACATACATTAAAGTGAAAACACAAAATATCCCAGTGGTGACTATATTAGTGAAAAAAGTCCAATAAGATATGTAATCACAGTGTTGATTGTTGATCTCATGACTTTGTGATTTCCACACCACCGCCAAGTGCTCACAGAACTCTCACCTTGAGGGCATAGGTATTATGCTTTAGTGTATCCTCTGGGACGCAGCCTCCATCCGATTTTTAGGGTCAATGGTGGTGTTTGCTAGTTATACAAAATTACATCCCCTCTCGATCGTTGGTAGGATCCATATGTAAAATAATTGAGCCTTCAATAGTGTGAGATCAAACATAACTGGATTTATTCAATAAAATACCCGCTTACACTGTAGCAGCAGCAAGTGCACCGAATATAAACAAGGAAACAGCATTCCATGCCGCCTGATACGTCACTTCCGGTCCACGATAGATACTTCCGGTTACGTCCTACGCGTTACGTCATATCACATGACTTCCTCAGGGAACCCTGCGTCCCAGAGGATACACTAAGGCATAATACCTATGCCCTCAAAGTGAGAGTTCTGTGAGCACTTAGTGGTGGTGTGGATTTAACAAAGTCACGAGATCAACAATCAACACTGTGATTACATATATTATTGGACTTTTTTCACTAATATAGTCACCACTGGGATATTTTGTGTTTTCACTTTAATGTATGTATTCATTATTGTTTGACACTACACAATATTTCAATGTAAATGTCAAAACCAGCTAGACAGAATTACAAATCCTTTGGCTGATAAAGCTGTTCCTTTGTATTTATTCTATCTCTGTTTAGCTGTATGCCTGGAGTTCAGCTTTAATGTGTCAACATGCTGCACACTGCTATAATATAAATATGGGATAAGTGTAGAAATCAGTATTCCATTCTCCTGTTAAGTTAGGAACTCATGTGCCCAATTTTAGCTGGAAGTTGGAACGTCTACCAGGTATAAAGTTCATATATCCAGCTAGTATATATTATACAACCCCTACAGTGAGTCAGAACCCCATAATGATTTGGAAAGTTGGTTTCCATGGCCATAAAGCAGGCACATTGACAACAAAGCTGCCCCATGTGTGCCAGCAAGCACTCTTCCAAATTCTGGGACAAAAGAGAAAAAAAAAAAAAAAAACAATAGACTCAAAACTAGACATAAGTAACTGAATCCAGGACAAGCCCCAGCATAATGTAGAGTTGTAAATAAAAAACCCACAGGGCACATTATCAATTACACAATATTGCGATTCTTAGTGGTGCCAATTGTTAAAACTGAAACCAGCAATCGGGAGCTTTAACTTACAAACATCAACATTCTGGAACATAACACCCAGGAGAACATGATTCACTCTGAAACGTTACTTAGATCCAGACTCAAAAAATGTAATTGAAGATGGTGGCGATAACATTTTAAATCAAACAGTGTTTATGGATCCTGCCTGCAAGTTTAGTGGAAAAAATACTCTGATAATAACCCAATTAGGCCAAGTTCCTAAGTAGATTTGTGCTGTAAGTCTGCGGCAGAATTAGCCATTACAAACAAAATCTTATTTGGAAAATGTAAACAGTCTAATCTGTTTAAGACATTGGAGGACCTGCGTTAGATTATTGCCATTTAGAAATGTAACATGCTAGTTTACAGTAATAAATGAGTTCCCTCGGCAGAAATACTGTAATGTCCTTTGTTTTGTCTTTTGGAACTGAAAACAAGGCGTTTCTTTAAAGGGAGCTCTTAATATGCTTTGATATTACCGCCAGTTATTCGTCTTATAACTATGGTAAGGCTGGATATATAAAATGCCTTTGATGTGTTCATACCCCATTTTACTTGATGTGCATACAGTTAGCATAACACTGCAGTATTGTAGAATCGTGGATGGTAGTTATGTTAGACTGAGACTGATGGTCCATCCATTTTGACCATTTACTGTACACAAATCAATATTGTACATAAATCCTTTGGTGAGTTAGATAAGTTTGCCTACAGGTCATGCCTGGACTAAAGGAAGGAGTTGCTCATAACTCTCTCCTGGCTGTCATTTGAATGGACTGTCTCACTTTTGGAACCAAATCCCTTTTTCCTCTACAGTTGCCCCTTTATTTGGTCTAATGGATAGACCTCTAGAATTTTAAATTTCCATAGAGTGAGGGGAATATCTATCTTAGACAGTTGTCACCGGAACATGTGTCCCCATTGCAGAATTCATCTCTCATGACAACTATAAAATGCAAGATTTCAACTTACTTAATGTGTCAGTGGCGGTGATCTCCAGGATAAACAGAGGGTGAATCTCCCCAGCTGGGACACAGACCGTGATAAAATCTTGGTAGAGGGTTTGACCCTTTCCCATTCTATTTAAAACTAATAAAAATGTTCCTTTGCATACACTTTAATATCTTGGTTATTTGGAAAAAACAATAATGGAACATGAAAAAGTTTGGTGAAAAAAGCATCTGGTGTAACAAATCTTTTTGGGCATTCGTTTTTCTTGGTTCATTTAATTGGGGTTGTGACAGGGATGTGTCCTATCTCTATATATTTTATGCTAAAAGGTGTTCCTGTTTTTCCTCTCAAAAAATTGGAAAGTATGCCTACCGAATGAGGAGGACAATTAGCAATGGGGAAGATTGTATCTGAAAGTGCAATGGTGAATCAAAATTTGCCAGTCCACATGAATGTACACATGGCTAGTAACATGATATACTTTAAGTCAGTGAACTGCAAATCAGCATGTAGAGTATGGGCTCATGGTCAGTTCTTCAATATATAGTGGATTGGAAGTCAGGCAGCCCACAATGTTCTTCCCATCTTCCTTAAAGTGGAACTTTACCCCTAAAGGGCAAGTTCGACTTTTAAGAATCCTCCCCCTCCTCTAACAATAGAGGGTACTTAGTTTTGGCAGGTACCCACTCCCACTTCTGCTGTATTTGCCTAGACGTTTCCACCAAAAGTTGTGACCCACCCCCTCCCTGCCCTCAACCTCTTGGGAGATGTTCCAAGTTCCAAGAGGCTGCGGTGAGGATGACACTGGATCCCCGGACAGGTAAGTTTCTTTATATTTAAAGTCAGCAGTTACAGTATTTGTAGGTGCTGACTTTAATGTTTTTTTTTTTAGAGACTGAAGATCTGCTTTACCTGTCTACCTGGCAGAGGTCGCACCTATGAGAGGGCTGTCCTTTACACCTCCTGTCCTGTTTTACCCCTGAGACTGATGACAGGGTGAGAAAGGACACAGAGTAGCATGGGTGCTGTAGAAAGTTCTGGCCAACAGAATAGCTCGATCTTGCAGTGAGGTAGAAGCTGAAGAACAGGAAACTCGTGCCAGATGTCACAGAACTTGAGAGCAGGTGACAGGAATGTGGCCAGGTGAGCAAGATTTGGCAACAGTCCGGCAGTGAAGGTACAGATTCAGGAAACAAGAGTGTAAACCAGAGCCTGGCCGAGGTCAATTTTAAACAAGCAAGAACAAGCCAGAGCAGTATGCAGGATGTACAGTTAGGTTAAGTCAGGGGTCAGATACCAAAGGAGTCACGATCAGGCAATCTCAGGAGATAACCGAGTAAAACACAGAACTAAACAGGGTCTGCTCATGGATCATAGACACTGAAGACCACTCGGCATTGATCTTGAGCCTTGCAGGGCTTTAAATAGGCCATTGGGCACCAAAGTCAATTCACACATAAATGTTCATGCTCATGTGCATGCTCATGCTCACATGCAAACATGCAGCTGCGCACATGGCACTGATTCTGTGCACAGCTCTGTGGACATGCGCAGTGCTTTTGGGCATGGGCATGAACTGTCCTGACAATAAGGTAGATATGACAGAAGAAGTCCAAATCAGATGAGTCACTAATCCACTGGAATGTGCACGTGCCAGGTAACTCCATGTTCAACAGATTATCCTGCCTTGTATCAACAGTTCAGGCTGGTGGTGGTATAATGGTGTGGGGGATATTTTCTTGGCACACTTTGGGCCTCTTTGTAACAAGTGAGCATTGTTTAAACACCACAGCCTACCTGAGTATTGTTGCTGACCATGTCCATCCCTTTATGACTACAGTATACCCATCTTCTGATGGCTACGTCCAGCAGGATAATGCACCATGTCACAAAGCTCAAATCATCTCATCACTGGTTTCTTAAACATGACAATAAGTTCACTGTACTCCAATGACCTCCACAGTCACCAGATCTCAATCCAACAGAACAACTTTAGGATGTGGTGGAATGGGAGATTTGCATCATGGATGTGCAGCCAATAAAACTGCAGCAACTGCGTGATGCTATCATGTCAATATATACAGTGGGGAAGGAAAGTATTCAGCCCCATTTCTTCTGATCATCCTTGAGATGGTTCTACACCTTCATTTGAGTCCAGCTGTGTTTGATTATACTGATTGGACTTGATTAGGAAAGCCACACACCTGTCTATATAAGACCTTACAGCTCACAGTGCATGTCAGAGCAAATGAGAATCATGAGGTCAAAGGAACTGCCTGAAGAGCTCAGAGACAGAATTGTGGCAAGGCACAGATCTGGCCAAGGCTACAAAAAAATTCTGCTGCACTTAAGGTTCCTAAGAGCACAGTGTCTTCCATAATCCTTAAATGGAAGACGTTTGGGATGACTAGAACCCTTCCTAGAGCTGGCCATCCGGCCAAACTGAGCTATCAGGGGAGAAGAGCCTTGGTGAGAGAGGTAAAGAAGAACCTAAAGATCACTGTGGCTGAGCTCCAGAGATGCAGTCGGGAGATGGGAGAAAGTTGTAGAAAGTCAACCATCACTGCAGCCCTCCACCAGTCGGGGCTTTATGGCAGAGTGGCCCGACGGAAGCCTCTCCTCAGTTCAAGACATATGAAAGCCCCATGGAGTTTGCTAAAAAACACCTGAAGGACTCCAAGATGGTGAGAAATAGGATTCTCTGGTCTAATGAGACCAAGATAGAACTTTTTGGCCTTAATTCTAAGTGGTATGTGTGGAGAAAACCAGGCTCTGCTCATCACCTGTCCAATACAATCCCAACAGTGAAGCATGATGGTTGCAGCATCATGCTGTGGGGGTGTTTCTCATCTGCAGGGACAGGACAACTGATTGCAATCGAGGGAAAGATGAATGCGGCCAAGTACAGGGATATCCTGGACAAAAACCTTCTCCAGAGTGCTCAGGACCTCAGACTGGGCCGAAGGTTTACCTTCCAACAAGACAATGACCCTAAGCACACAGCTAAAATAACAAAGGAGTTGCTTCACAACAGCTCTGTGACTGTTCTTGAATGGCCCAGCCAGAGCCCCGACTTAAACCTAATTGAGCATCTCTGGAGAGACCTAAAAATGGCTGTCCACCAACGTTTACCATCCAACCTGACAGAACTGGAGAGGATCTGCAAGGAGGAATGGCAGAGGATCCCCAAATCCGGGTGTGAAAAACTTGTTGCATCTTTCCCAAAAAGACTAATGGCTGTATTAGATCAAAAGGGGCTTCTACTAAATACTGAGCAAATATACTGAATACTTAGGACCATGTGATATTTCAGTTTTTCTTTTTTAATAAATCTGCAAAAATGTCAACAATTCTGTGTTTTTCTGTCAATATGGGGTGCTGTGTGTACATTAATGAGGAAAAAAAATAACTTGAATGATTTTAGCAAATGGCTGCAATATAACAAAGAGTGAAAAATGTAAGGGGGTCTGAATACTTTCCATCCCCACTGTATATATTTTTTTTCATTGGTTCAACTAGATGGACTTGTGTCTTTTTTCAACCTGACTATGTAATATGGAGCAAAATCACTGATGAATGTCTCCAACACCTTGTTGAATCTATGCCATGAAAAATTAAGGCAGTTCTGAAAGCAAAAGGGGGTCCAACCCGGTACTAGCAAGTTGTACCTAATAAAGTGTCCCGTGAGTGTATATTCCAATTTGGTGTGGAATATTACATTGTTTCCTACCTGTGCCAAGAAACTTGCTTCCTCTTTTCCATAGAAAAAAGATGATTGCCGCAGAGATTATCCAACAAGCTACAAAATCAGTTGCTTCATAACTTCAGAAATGATACTAAAGACATTGTTATGGTCCCACATGTCCCATTTATTTGGAAATTATACCTAAAATGGTTGCATTTTCGTTTTGGGCGGGCTGTGCATATTTTTATTTCTATCAATCTTTGCTGAATGATCTCCAGGCTGGCATAAAAATTGAAGTACTTATAATGTAATATATTCATTACATGCATTCTTAAATACAGATAATATAAATAACAGAGTTTGCCTCCATATTGATTTTTGTAATACAAGCAAGAGATTAAAGGCCAATACTGTGAGTCTCTGCTACACTGCACAGTACTGACAGTCCTACACTTGAGCTTGGGGACAGGAGGAAAAAATAATGGGCTGGAGACAGGTCTATAAGCAAGCTATGATCCTGAACTGAATCTAAACAGATTAAGGTCACCAACCTGGCTTCCTAGTGGGCTGAAGTTCCTAGATAAAACACTGGTTGACCAAAGCAATGATGAACATTTGTAAAAAAAAAAGAAGAGAATCCCTAAATGGTATATGTTCAGTAAAGCACATCAAACAGATGTCACCAGCAAAAAATGGCCCATCATGAAGAAAGCTACTTTAGAAAAATATCTCTATAGGTACACATACACACAGTATGTACTAAAGAACAACAATGATCCACCAGCAGCACTAGAGCATAAAAAACTTGCTTAATTTTGATTTTCGTTTCCCCCTGCTTACAAAGGATGAAGATGAGGATGAGGTGAGAGCCTGTAACTTTGCTGCACAACGGCTTGCATGCTTTGCTTTTAATGTCTAGTATGTTTCTACATTATGGAAATCACTGCTATGTAATTACTTACTCATAATTACTGTTTTAAATTCCTGTTGCTCTTTCCATATTTTGTTTCTGCATCATAAAAAACTCTTTTGAGGGGAATTTACTAAGGCTTGAGCAGCGGAAATCTGGAGCAACAGTCCAGTCAGCATCTAGCTTTCATTTTCCAAGCTTAAAGGGGAGTTCGACCCAAAAGTGGAACTTCCGCTTTAAGCACTCCTCGCCCCCCTTACATGCCACATTTGGCATGTCATTTTTTTGGGGGGGGGGTACTTTGTCTTGAGATGGACTTCCTGTCCCACTTCCTGTTTCCGTCTTTTGGCCACCTAGGCGACTCCTCGTTTTCCCCTAGGCGGCCCCTCCCTCTCTGCAATCTTCTGGGACACGTCACAGGTGCCAGAAGATTGCCTGACCACTGGCAGAGCGCAGCGCGACTCGCGCATGTGCAGTGCGTGCCCAGCCTTGAAGCCGCGACTGGGTGGCAACATTTGCTATGACAGCGCCGCAGAGAGGAGGGGGAGAGGAGTGAGGCTCTGTGCGGCCGCATTGCTGTACCGTGGGACAGGTGAGTGTCTGTTTATTAAAAGTCAGCAGCTACACCTTTTGTAGCTACTGACTTTTCATAAACTAAAAAACAAGTGGAACTCCGCTTTAAAGTGGTATTAAACCCAAAAAATGTTTTTATTACATTGCAGCTTACTAATGTTTAGAGGTGGTGGATGTATTTGTTTTCCTTTTATAGACATTTTTTCTTTATTTTCATTGGGTTATCTGGCCAGTAAGTCTGTTATTTTTCAACTTCCTTTAAAAGACCAAGCTGTCCTTCAAAAGCTGTCCTTCAAAAGGTTGAGACAAACCATTTAACACTGACAGGGGTGCTGACAATGGTCAGCTTTTACATATTTATGTAAAATCTTTAACCCAAAGGGAAAAACTGTTACTGTAATGGCTTAACCACTTCCATACCGGGCCTTTTCTGGCACTCCTCTCCTACATGTAAAAAACAAAATTTTTTTGCTAGAAAACTCAGATTCCCCAAACATTATATATGTTTTTTTAGCAGACACTCTAGGGAATAAAATGGTGGTAATTGCAACTTTTTATGTCACATGGTATTTACGCAACAATATTTCAAACGCGTTTTAAAAAATCAAAAAAAGTTTCATGAATTAAAAAATAAAACATTAAAGTTAGCCCAATTTTTTGTATAATGTGAAAGATGATGTTACGCTGAGTAAATAGATACCCAACATGACATGCTTTAAAATTGCGCACACTCGTGGAATGGCGCCAAACTTCGGTAAAAATCTCCATAGGCGACGCTTTACATTTTTTTACAGGTTACCTGTTTAGAATTACAGAGGAGGTCTAGTGCTAAAATTGTTGGTCTCACTCTTAAGCATACGACGATACCTCACATGTGTGATTTAAACGGCGTATACATATACATAGGACTTACGTGTGCGTTCGCTTCTCGTTTCGCGAGCACATGAGGACGGGGGTGCTTTAAAGATGTTTTATTTTTATTGTATATTTTATTGTAGTTTTTTTATTTTTACACTCTTTTTAAATTTTTTTTGATCACTTTTATTCCTATTACAAGGGATGTAAACATCCCTTGTAATAGGAATGGTGTGTGACAGGTCCTCTTTTTGGAGAAATATGGGGTCTATAAGAAATGACAAATCTGATGCTTACCAGCCGAGATCGCCGCTTTGTTGACATCCGCGGCCCGGACGTAACGTCTTAACGTCATGCCCGGGCCTCTGATGGTCATAGAGATGACTGGTGACCATGTGACACCCCCCCCCGGCGCCTGTAAGAACAATCAAGCGGCGGAACTGCCGCTATGATCGTTCTTACAGTACACAGAATCGCCAGCAGAAAAGAATGATATCTGAATGATGCCTGCAGGCATCATTCAGATATCGCCACTGAAATTCAAGGACGTCATATGAGGTCCTTGGGCTGGAAGGCATTAAAAAGTATTATCTGCTTTAATTTGTTAGGAAAATCTGTAAGTCTAGGTTCACACTGTTGTGGGTGGTTGTGAGTGTAGGAGTGTAGGACAACGTGTGAATCGCACGTACTATTGCAGCCACAGCCAAAACACGCTGCTCTTTTGCAGACACGCGGGGGTTCCATTCATTCCTAATGACATCCCCCAAAGCACCATGCAGTTTCCATGTGCCTGCAATTTTAAAAAGGCGCAGGGATCTTTCTCTTGCATTTTCCTGCAGGTACAGCAGCCCATTCAAATAATGGGCTGCTGTGCTAGCGCAAACATGGCATGCAGAAAACGAAACAGTGTGAACCTAGCCTAAATCTGCTAGCCTAATACTAACCTCTCCCCAGATTGACTGAGGCTGCTTCATAAAGACCCCCTAACAGAAAGGGTGTTACTGTCCGGATCACCAGGTGAAAAAAATGCCTAAAAAAATAAAACTATGCAGCCACCACAGTTAAAGTGTTAATAAACCCAGGACCTGCGTTCAATATATCTGGTCTCCCACAGTATACAGAACATGGACATGCAATTATTTTACTAAATGAAAATTGCTAAATACCTTTTCTCATCAGCAGTATATAGCAGTCTTGTGACTTCTATCAGTGTCCGGCCGAGCAGTGGTTAAACTTGTAGGAGGACAGTGCTGATTGGCTCTGTGCTGATCACATACAACCTCCCAAAAATGAAAAACTAAATATACAACAAACTGAGCATGTGCAGAGTTCCCCCAAGGCTCCTTTCTATCAGCAGATAGATTGGGGACTGTGGAAGAAGGGAATGATCAGAGAAGACAGTATCAAACAGACTTTTTTACACAATGCAGAGGATTAACCCCGTAGGTTCCACAGTGAGTATACCAAGCATGCTTTACTGCATATACACACTGATTTTACTGTTGTGGCTTTAGTAACACTTTACTAATTGTTAAGCTGTCATATATGAACTATTTGTTTTTGTGTTTAATACCGCTTTAACTGAACAAGGTGAGACTAGATGCAGATTGCTTAAAAATTGTAGGTAAACATACATGCATAGTTACTCAATAAGGCTGAAACTAGGCCAAAATTCAACAAGTTCAGCCTCTTCCAGTACTGGGAATAAATGAATTTTATCCTTCAATAGAAGTTTGGATTTAGGATGATGCCATATTGTCTAATTAAATAGACTTTGTTGTAAGCTTTTCAGACACACTGGTCTCTTCTTCACACAAAGAGGCCAGCATACTTGGAAAGCTTGCAAGACAATCCATTTTGTTAGCCAATACATGGTATCACCCTAAAGCCAAACGTCTACTTTTGTCAATAGATAATATGGTGCAACACTTTGCTGTTTCTGTTTTATGTTTTAGAAATAGATTGCAGCTTAATCAATGATTGAAATGATTGAAACCAAAGGACTGGTCTTGATGAAAAATCCACTTGAATTTGATCAAATTGTTATCTCCGTTTTGAAACAAAATGTTGTTTAAAATGATTCCGTCTATAATCATTAATCATTAGGCTACTTTCACACTGAGGCGGTTTTCAGGCGCTTTAGCGTTAGAAATAGCCTCTGAAAAGTGCCTGAAAACCGCCTCCCATTTATTGCAGTGTGTCTTTTCACACTGGGGCGGTGTGCTTGCGGGACGTCATGAAAAGTCCTGCAAGCAGCATCTTTGGTGTGGTTTGGGAGCGCTGTAAACAGCTTTTCCAAAACGCCCTGCCCATTGCAATGAAAAGCGCCTGGTAAAAAGCACCCCGCTAACGGCCAAAAAGCGCCGCTAAAACAGCGCTAAAGTGCTGCGAAAATGAGCAGTGCTTTAGCGCTAACAACCATGCGCTGCCAGTGAAAGGGGGTCTTACATGTATGGCCAGTAGCATGTAATACTGTTCTAATACTGTTGATATAGAAGAAGGGAGAACAGCACAGTGAGACAGGACCACTTTTTCCTCTCTTTTTTGGTTACTTCAATCCCCATTAAAAATCACTCTACTGACATTTACTAAGCAGAGATTACATTTCTGCTGTTAAAGTGGACCTGAACCCAAAAAGTAACGATTTAGTATGTAGAAAACATCCAGAAATGTGGATTGTGCCTAAGCAGTTTCTTAAAATTGTAAAGTCAATTTATTTTTTTAAACAAACATGATATACTTACCTCCTCTTCCCGGGTCCCCCACCAGTGCTCCTGGCTGCTTCTCTTCTTGGTGTACCACCATATGAAGCCACGCCCTATTGTGCCACTTTTTCAGCTCGGCACTGATTTCCCGCTCCCTCATCATAGGATTTGACTGACAACAGTTGGAGCCAATGGCTCCTGCTGACTCAGCAAAGCCTGTAAGAGCAGGGAGAGCCGGTACAGATAAGCACAGCACTGGATTGAGTGAGGACTCGGGATACTGTTACCTAAACATTTTTTACCGTAATGCAGTGAATGCATTACGGTAAAAAATGTTTAGGCTTTAGAAATTTGGAATTTCTTCTGACAAAATGTTGTACTTCCTGAACCTTGAGCCTTTTTGCTATATATCTGTTGTGTATGTTTATCCAAGGCACTGCTGTTTCTGATTGCTTGTCTCAAAAGATATGGAGTGGGATTTGGTGATGCCACTAATCTGCTGCTTACTGTTCTCCTTGCTGAGGAGGAAGCTGTAAACCAGCAACTGCAGTGCAATGATCTCCCTTTCACTGCATCAGGGGGGTTTTCTGACATGAGCAAGCAAAGTCTAGCTTCTCTACCAAGATGACCACATCCACACAGAGACACAGTGTGGAGCAAGGCATGGTAGCTCAGTAATGGGGAAGATCAGTTGCAGAAAGCTTATATGTAATACTGGGGACTAGTCCTTTGCCCTCTGCTTCCTTTTTTTAGGCACAGCTTCACCATGTGCTCTATATTGCCAGTCATCACCAACTTCTTTGGTGGAGATTTTCCATGTAACAGATCCTGCACACAGCACAATTTTTGTGCAATTGAACTTTAGTTTGTACAGTTTAATAACTGCCTATCCATACTAAGCATTAAACCTCTTATAAACCACCTGGAACTCTTCTTAGGGCACCTGCTTCTCTACAATGAATATACGTTTATGTAAACCTAATATGGCGTAAACCACATCCTTATAAAGTTGCACATCTCTAAACCATGTTAAGCGTTGCTATTGTATGACATTCTTAGAGTCTCAATCCTGGAAGCATAAAATGATTATGTATTTTCTCTGTCCAGGATGCTGGAGAAATGGTTCGATCATTTGTTGGGGGTCTAGAACTGATTGTAAATTTGTTGAAATCTGAAAATAAGAATGTTCTAGCAAGCGTCTGTGCAGCTATCACCAATATAGCCAAAGATGAAGAAAATCTGGCCGTTATAACAGATCATGGCGTAGTCCCCATGTTGTCCGCACTGGCAAATACGGTAAGTCTGTACAGGATACCGAATGTATTTCATGTAAGGTTATTGGCATATATTCATATTATATTCCGGAAATCCCTCTGGCCGAGCAATTACCTGCTCCCGGTGCGGGGGGGGGGGGGGGGCTGGGGCGAGCAGGGGAAGCTATGCCCATCGGGAGAAGACTAGCGGCTATTGACAACTGTGGCATGCATGCTGAAGAAGAGGAGGAATGTCCTGCTCGAGTTCCTTTTTCTGTTCAAAAATGTTTGTTCAAGTTTTCAAGTTGTCCACAGCAAGGAAGGAGAATGGGACACATAGGTATTGATTTACTTAAACTGGAGAGTGCAAAATCTGGTACAGCTCTGCATAGAAACCAATCAGCTTCCAGGCTTTTTTTTTTTTTTTGTCAAAACAGAACAAGCTGAAGTTAGAAGCTGATTGGTTTAGGAAAACTGGAGAGTGCAAAATCTGGTGTACCTGTGGATGGTAGCCAATCAGCTTCTAAGTTCAGCTTGTTCAGTTTTTTTTTGGTTTTGACAAAAAAAAACAAAAAACTGGAAGCTGATTGGTTTCTATGCAGAGCTGTACCAGATTTTGCACTCTCCAGTTTAAGTAAATCAATCTCAAAATCTCGACCGCACTCAATAGGGTAAATAGTTCCTAACTTTTATAATTCTGCTACGTTTATGACTTTAACATTTTTCCTAAATTGCACTGGGGTCTTGAGTTACAGTGTGTATGCAAATATTAGTATCTTCATCATCACAGGATGAAATGAATATACAGGTAAAGCAAAAAGAAAACCCTATACATACAGTATCTCACAAAAGTGAGTACACCCCTCACATTTTTGTAAATATTTTATTATATCTTTTTATGTGACAACACTGAAGAAATTAGACTTTGCTACAATGTAAAGTAGTGAGTGCACAGCTTGTATTACAGTGTAAATTTGCTGTCCCCTCAAAATAACTCAACACATTTTTAATGTCCAAACCGCTGGCAACAAAAGTGAGTACAACCCTAAGTGAAAATGTCCAAATTGGGCCCAAAGTGTCAATATTTTGTGTGGCCAACATTATTTTCCAGCACTGCTTGGGCATGGAGTTCACCAGAGATCACAGGTTGCCACTAGAGTCCTCTTCCACTCCTCCATGACAACATCACGGAGCTGGTGGATGTTAGAGACCTTGCACTCCTCCACCTTCTGTTTGAGCATGCCCCACAGATGCTTAATAGGGTTTAGGTCTGGATTCATGCTTGGCTAGTCCATCACCTTTACCCTCAGCTTCTTTAGCAAGGCAGTGGTCGTCTTGGAGGTGTGTTTGGGGTCGTTATGTTGGAATACTGCCCTGGGCCCAGTCTCTGAAGAGAGGGGAATGGGATCATGCTCTGCTTCAGTGTGTCACAGTACATATTAGCATTCATGGTTCCTTCAATGAACTGTAGCTCCCCAGTGCTGGAAGCACTCATGCAGCCCCAGACCATGACACCCCCACCACCATGCTTGACTGTAGGCAAGACACACTTGTCTTTGTACTCCTCACCTGGTTGCCACCACACACGCTTGACATCATCTGAACCAAATAAGTTGAATCTTGGTCTCATCACACTACAGGACATGGTTCCAGTAATCCATGTCCTTAGTCTGCTTGTCTTCATCAAACTGTTTGCAGGCTTTCTTGTGCATCATCTTTAGAAGAGACTTCCTTCTTGGACAACAGCCATGCAGACCAATTTGATGCAGTGTGCGGGGTATGGTCTGAGCACTGACAGGCTGACCCCCCATACCTTTAATCTCTGCAGCAATGCTGGCAGCACTTATACTTCTATTTCCCAAAGACAACCTCTGGATATGACGCTGAGCACGTGCACTCAACTCCTTTGGTCGACCATGACGAGGCCTGTTCTGAGTGAAACCTGTCCTGTTAAACCACTGTATGGTCTTGGCTACCGTGCTGCATCTTAGTTTCAGGGTCTTGGCAATCTTCTTTATAGCCTAGGCCATCTTATGTAGAGCAACAATTCTTTTTTTCCGATCCTTAAAGTTCTTTGCCAGGAGGTGCCATGTTGAACTTTCAGTGACCAGTATGAGAGAGTGAGAGCGATAACACCAAATTTAACACACCTGCTCCCCATTCACACCTGAGACCTTGTAATACTAACAAGTCATATGACACCGAGGAGGGAAAATGGCTAATTAGGCCCAGTTTGGACATTTTTACTTAGGGGTGTACTCACTTTTGTTGCCAGCGGTTTAGACATTTATAGCTGTGTCATGTGTTATTTTGAGGGGATAGCTAATTTACACTGTTATACAAGCTGTACACTCATTACTTTACATTGTAGCAAAGTGCCATTTCTTCAGTGTTGTCACATAAAAAGATATAATAAAATATTTACAAAAATAGGGGGTGTACTCACTTTTGTGAGATACTGTACGTTAAGTGTACAAAGTATCATAATTGCTGAGCAATAGGCACCAAAATGTGCCTATAAATACTTCTCATTTTCAGTGCATTCTAAGAATACCCAAGTCTGATTTCCCCGTATAAAAAAACACCCCTTATATTAAACAATATAGCATTAAAGCAGAAGCCAGTGCTAAATATGGGGACCTTATTAGACACCAGTCTCCCCCTGGGAATGGCAAAAATGATTTGGAAATTTTAAAAAGTGCTTTCATACACCTTTTTTCCAGCAATATTGATCGTCTGTACAGCAGTATTATTAATATGTACATTATATTCATATGACAAGTCCATGTTAATATAAAATGAAGGCATAACATTTTACTGCACTGTATCAAGTTCTAGGTCTAGGTGGTTATGTAATATCATAAGTTAATATGTGAGTCTATAATTGAAAAAGAATCTGCTTGTAATAGTGCGGCCACAAGCTTTAAACTGCGTCTCTAGCTCCTATCACTCCCATGACACCTGGCTGCTAAAGATTGTTTAACAAGTCAGCCTCTCCATCCCTGCATGGACGGACAGCGAGCTGCAAACTGCTATAAAACCTGAGATAACATTTCACTCCTCGAAGTTTGATGGCACCCCAGTTTTTTTTCCTGGTTATGGAACGCCAGTAACATAAATACCTTCCTTACCACAGTCTGTAAACTGCTCCATGTTTTTTAAGCATTATCCCAAACACCAAGGGACCTCTTAAGCAAAATATAAGTTTAAAAGGAAAAAATTTAAGTGTCTCAAAGGTTTTCAAGCTATGCAAGGTTTCAAAAATAGACTCTTTTGCCTTTTACAGACGGATGATAAGCTAAGACGCCATTTGGCTGAAGCCATTTCACGCTGCTGCACGTGGGGGAATAACCGGGTGGCTTTTGGAGAAGCCAATGCCGTAGCCCCACTTGTACGATACTTGAAATCCAGCGATCCTTCTGTTCACCGTGCCACAGCTCAAGCCTTATACCAGCTTTCTGAGGATGCCAACAACTGTATAACGATGCATGAGAATGGAGCAGTAAAAGTAAGTGATCAACCTGGGTATGTTCACACGGGGCAGTATTTAAAAGGAGCAGTCATCCAAAATAGCCAAACAGAAATTATCTTTCATTGGTGTAACTAGGCTAGATGTTTAAAGCTCATATCAGGTTGGTCCCCATAATAATAATAAAGGGGAAATCTTCCAATGGGGACACTAGTTCTGGAGACCCTGGTGACAACCAGGGATTTCCTCAATTTGGACAGATTTCCTGTCACATCCTGTTTTTGCTATGAAACAGGAAGTGAAGGGAAATCTCCCCAATGGGACACGGATGCCAAAAATAAGACTGATAGGGGTTATAACCATCCCTTACTCTATCCAAAATGAAAAAAAAAGTTTTTCCTATAGTTCAACAGTTGCTTTCTGGTTTCTGGTTTAGGCCAAAATGATTTCACACGTGCCAGGAGTAGGAATGAGCTTGATGTTCATACATGTACATACGTTCGACTCGAATATCGGGTGTTCGCCCGTTCGCCAAAGAGCGAACGTTATAGGGCGTTTGCGGCAAATTTGAGCACCGCGGAATGCCCCATAATGCACTGCGAAATCGCAGTGCAATGCTGTATGATGATTGGCCAAAGCATGCACCTGACCTACATGCTTTGGCCAATCGCAGCACCCTCTGCTAAGAGAGCCATAATTGGCTGAAGGCAGGGTGCCTTTGGCCAATCATGACTCAGGGGGACTAAGTCCATGCCCCACACTATATAAGGCTTCCTACACGGTGGCCCTGTGTAGTGTTGTTGGTGTGGATGAAGAGATAGCTTGATTTAGATTAAGCAGGCAGGTTATTCAGTTAGTGGCAGTGTATTTGATATATATATACAGTCAGTCTAATATATATATATATATATATATATATATATATATATATACTCTGCATCCAGTGTAGCCTATGGTGTTCTGTTTCTAATACACTTCAGGCGGTGTACACAGTATCTAATACAGTGTGTACAGTGTCTACTACACTTCTGGTGGTGTACACAGTATAAAAAAATACAGTGCATCCATAGTACAGTTGCTAATACAGTGCAGGCAGTGTATACAGTATCTAGTACAGTTTTGACTACACTTCAGGTGGTGTACACAGTACACAATACAGTGCAGGCGTAGTACAGTTTTTACTACTTTTCTGGTGGTATACACAGTATCTAATACAGTGTGTACAGTTTCTATTACACTTCTGGTGGTGTACACAGTACACAATACAGTGCAGCCGTAATACAGTTGTTAATACAGTGCAGGCGGTGTACACAGTATCTAATACAGTGTGTACAGTTTCTACTACACTTCTGGTGGTGTACACAGTATAAAATACAATGCATCCGTAGTACAGTTGCTAATACAGTGCAGGCGGTGTATACAGTATCTAATACAGTGTGTATAGTTTCTACTACATTTCTGGTGGTGTACACGGTACACAATACAGTACAGCCATAGTACAGTTTCTATTACTTTTCTGGTGGTGTACACAGTATCTAATATAGTGTATACAGTTTCTACTACACTTCTGGTGGTGTACACAGTACACAATACAGTGCAGCCGTAGTACAGTTGTTAATACAGTGCAGGCGGTGTACACAGTATCTAATACAATGTGTACAGTGTCTACTACACTTCTGGTGGTGTACATAGTACACAATACAGTTCAGCTGTAGTACAGCTTCAGCCCCACACTGCCAGGAACCACCCGCTGGTGGACGCCAGTACTGAGGCCCAAAAATCACATAATACCAGCAGGGAAAGGCTCTCCTGACAGTTCCAAACTGCCAAGAAACACCTGCTGGTGGACCTCAGTACTGCACGCCAAATGATAGATATTACCAGTGGAGGGAACCTTTGTTGACAGTACCCCCCCCCCCCCCGGACGCTCCAACTAGCCGTTGCTGGGGAAAGTCCATGGCGTCAAGGCAAGCTGCGGGCAAAGTCACATCAGGTTGGGCAATAAGTACATCAAGTTGGGTAGCAGGCACAGGAACCTCAAGCTGAGTAGCAGGCACATCGAGCTGGGCAGCAGGGACATCGAACTGGGCAACAGGCATGGGCATATCAAGCTGGGCAGCCGGCACGGCACATCAAGCGGGGCAGCAGGCACAGGCACATCAAGCGGGGCAGCAGGCACATCAAGCAGGGCAGCAGGTACGGCCACATCAGGCTGGGCAGCAGGTACGGCCACATCAGGATGGGCAGCAGGCATGGGTACATCAGGCTGGGCTGCAGGCACGGGCACATAAAGCTGGGAAGCAGGCACGGGGCACATCAAGCTGGGCAGCAGGCATGGGCACATCAAGCTGGGCAGCAGGCACTTCAAGCTGGGCAGCAGGCATAGGCACATCAAGCGGGGCAGCAGGCACAGGCACATCAAGCAGGGCAGCAGGCGGGGGCACATCAAGCGGGGCAGCAGGCACGGGCCCATCAAGCGGGGCAGCAGGTACGGGTACATCAGGCTGGGAAGCAGGCACGGGCACATCAAGCTTGGCAGCAGGCACATCAAGCTGGGCAGCAGGTATGGGCACATCAAGCTGTGCAGCAGGCACGGGCACTTCAAGCTGGGCAGCAGGCACGGGCACTTCAAGCTGGGCAGCAGACAGTGGCTCATCAGGCTGGGCAGCAGATAGGAACACATCAGGCTGGGCAGCAGATAGGGACACAGGCTGGGCAGCAGACAGAGGCTCACCAGACTGGACAGCAGACAGGAACACATCAGGCTGGGCAGCAGACAGGAACACATCAGACTGGGCGACAGGCTCCGCAGGCCAGGAAATGGGCAACGCACCCTCAGACCGGGAAACAAGTATCGCAACCTCAGACCAGGAAACAGACACCGGGACTTCAGGCTGGAACGCTGGCTCTGGCTCTTCAGACTGGAACGCTGGCTCTGGCTCTTCAAACTGGAATGCTGGCTCTGGCTCTTCAGACTGGAATGCTGGCTCTGGCTCTTCAGACTGGAACGCTGGCTCTTCAGACTGGAACGCTGGCTCTGGCTCTTCAGGCTGGAACGCTGGCTCTTCAGGCTGGAATGCTGGCTCTGGCTCTTCGGGCTGGAAGACTGGCACCTCGGGCTGGAACACTGGCACTTCAGGCTGGAACACTGGCACTTCGGGCTGGAACTCTGGTACTTCGGGCTGGAACTCTGGCAGTTCAGGCTGGGACAGACTGGCACTGGAACTTCAAGCTGGGACAGACTGGTGGGTATGGAGGCAGGTTGAGTTAATGGCAGGATCGTTTTGGTTGGGAAAAACTCTTGTTTTTTCTTTGGCTTAGCCACTGAAGCTCTGTAGGTGACTTCAGGACTGTAGGTAAGGGGTGCAGCAGACTGAAAAGGAGGATTGGGATTTGGCAGAGAAGAGGTAACAGTAGCTGGGGGAAGATCTTGTGGGTTTGTAGGCAGCTGAGAAGAGGCAGATGGGTTGAATGCAGGATAGGTATAGGGAGCAGAGACCAGATATGAGTATTTGGTTGGGAGCAGCGTATATCATGTTGACATGGGTGATGGGGAAACATACATTTGGGTAGGCTGGTGTCTGATGGCACAGGTGGTTTGTTTGGCTGGGGCTGATTGCACCATGTCAAACCATGCCAAAAGTATAGGTTGTACAAACTGTAGTTTTAAATCTGCCTGTCTAACAAAAGACTGAGCAGACACAATGCACTCAGCAATCACCTTTGGGAAACAGGCTGAGTAGTGCTCACAAAATTGGCGGGATCATCTTCAAAAAGCCACACTAGGGGTGTAACCTGATTCACATTAAAAGGAGGAGTGAAATCATCATGGCCCTCTGGAATACAGGGCAGGGCCAGCTCAGCTTTCCCATGACCAATGCCTTTAAACAATTTTTCAGTCCTCAGTGCCAAGGTCTGATCGGTTCAAGCAACCATCGCCAGCGTCTGCATTACATGGTGCAGGGGCAAGAGCAGACTTGGAGACCTTTCCAACAGAGCATCCACTGGGTTACTGGGTCTTCAAGGATGGACCACTGGCCAGAACTTGCTGAATATGCAGTTGAGCTACTGGCCTGTCCTGCATTCAGCATTCTTTCTGAACACACATTCAGTGCTGCTGGAGGGTTTGTAGTGGATCCACAGACTCCATAGATAGGCTCACATTCATAAAAATGTATCAGTCTTGGATCAGCAGCTATCAAGCACCTGATGCTGATATAACTGATTGAATTTTCTATGGATGTGGGATCCCTTGAAGACTGCCTATGCTGACTATCCTATTCTTCCTCAATCTTGATGATGCTAGCTTCCAACAATATTTTTGGTTTAGGGCACCACCACCACCACTCAAGGCCCAATTTTTCTGCCCCTGTTTAACAGGGGCATGCAATTACAATTTTTGATCTAATATTTCACAGTAGGGCCCATTCCTGTGCCCAACAAGAGTATCTGTGAGGGGTTACAGTGTTGTGGCACCACCACCACCACCCAAGGCCCAATTTTTCTCCCCCTGTTTAACAGGGGCATGTAATTACAATTTTTGATATAATATTTCAATGCAGGGCCCGTATCTGCACCAAACAAGAGTATCTGTGAAGGGTTACAATGTACTTTCCCTCAGGGGCTGAAATCTTTCCTCAAAATTAGTAGGGAGGTGGAGTGACTTCAAAAGATCCTCATAGTAACTAATCTACAAATGTGTAAATTTAATGCAATAACAAGATTACAAAAAAAAGCATGAAAAAATATATTTTTTAAGATAAATGTTAGGTTATGTTAGTACAAAAACCTGAATGGTCAAAGAGACATTTTATCTTTAAAGCTGACCTTTCACTTTAGGTAAGGTACACTTTTTCAACGAGGTTCCCCTCCCCCTTCTTTAAATAATACATAAAAAGGCAAAAAAGAACCTGCATAGGGAAAAATAGATAATATATTCACTTTTTTCTGACTTCTGTAATGCAGGAGGTGACATCATCCTCCCGTCGACAAGATCCCTGCGGATTCTGAGTACTCTAAATCTCATGAGAAGAGGCTGCAGCACAGTTTAGGATTGAGTTCTTATGAGATTTGGGCTACTCAACACTCTGTGAGGTTTTGGACAGAGTATGATTCCACCTCCCCCTAGGTGCCATGGGAGGAGGAACAATAAGTATTTTATCTAAATCCCCTCAAAGTTTTTGTTTGACATTCAACCAGTTCAATCATTTTAAAGGGGAGCTCCAGTCATATTTGTAAAAACTATAGCTGCTGACTTTTAGTAAACAGATACTCACCTGTCCCAGGATCACCTAATTCATTTTTTCCACTGCTCTTCGGTTCTTGGCACTGGCATCTTAACTGTGGGCACACGGCTGTGACAGCTTACGGCTTCAGAGCCTGCTGCCCACTGCACATGTGTGAGCCGCACTGCGCATTCTGCATGTTCCCGCCGTCTTCTGGGACGTGTCCCAGAAGACTGCAGGGAGGGAGTGGTGGAGGAGAACTTCTGCCCGGATCACCTAGGGGATTCAAGTGAAGGTGGGAGCTGGTACCTGTCAAAACCAGGTACCCACTCCCCCCCCCCAAAAAAAATGTGCCATTTCTTAATAGAGGAGCGGGGAAGAGGCCTTAAAGCTGAACCTCCCTTTTTGGGTGAAGCTCGGCAAGGGTCTCTTTAACAAAGTCCATCACATATTTTGAAGTACAATACATACAAAATCATATGTCTTTTATTAATTGGTACGGTTTAGTCATTTATATGGTACATACGAGTTCTGCAGCTCTCATTTATTTTTGCCATTACCTCTGATTAAGAGTTTACACAATGGAGTTCATATTACTCTCCTACAGGCCCACAGACACTCTGCATATTTCATGGAGGGTCCTTCAGGTTTATTAGGATGGAAATAAAAGTCATCAATAATATGCAGTAACCTATAGCAGATCAGCTTCCAGCTTCAGCCAGATCAATAAAATAATTCCGAATGGTTGCACCTTGCCATATTGAATACGTGCCTCTACTTTACTGTACTATGACCCATTCATTTTTCCTCTCAAAGACTCCTTTGTAACTATAATTCCCTCATTTTCTGATCACGTGTATATTATTTACTCACTCTTTTTGATGTTAATATTTGTTGTTATTGGCATAAGAAAGTAATTGGAAAAAGAACGGCTTAATTTCACAACATAAAAGGCCCATTTAATGAATGCTTCCCCCCAAATTCAATGTACACCATTCTACAGATGGTGAAGAAGCAGCAGTGGGAAGACTAGCCACAAAACCGAGAATTACAAAGAATTTTTGTCTTGTCTTCTAAGCTACGCACTAATTACAGCCAATTACTAAATAGCCGCAATTTATTTTTATTATTTCTAGAACTGGTGACGTCCTCGCTGCACAGTGGCAAAAAGAGTATAAATTAAGGTGACGTCTGTCACTTGATATTAATTAGCCGCTCTTTATACCGCCAAAAACAAGCTCGCTAGTTAATCCATCATCTGCCGAAAAAACACCTCAGTCCAAGATTTCTGTACCAGACTCGGCAACTACATCAATCATATCACACAGGAGAAAAGTTCACAGAGACAAGAGTCCACATAAAACTCCCTCTCTCTTCTCAGACTTTGTTTATCTTAGGAAGGGGCTACTGTACTATGAAAACTCCTAAGAGTAATTTAAACTGTGTTTAACTGGGTGTCAGGTGTTAAAATTTTCTTAAAGTCTAAAGGAAATGGCACATGTATAAGCTTACAAAAAAAATAGAAAAACAAAATAGAAAAAAAAATGTAATTTATGTTGCTAGTGACAACCCATTAGATTAAAGCTTATCTAAAGCAAAGAACAAAAATGAAATGTATTTTTCTTGTCCATGAGGGACACAGGATTTTGGAGGCATTTGGATTATACTGCCACCTACAGGAGGATTTGAAGTGGGTGTTGAATTAAAATTTGGGTCTGTATAGTAACATTTTCTCCCAGCAGAGGTGTATATCTCATGTTTGTGCTTTTACTTAGATTCTTCACATCACAACCTCCCTTTACATAAGTGTCCCCTGTCCTTCCCACACATCAACGTCCCTCTTCCCTTTACATCATAGTCCTCCTTTACAGCAATGACATCAGTCCCCCCCGCACATCACAGTCCCCCGTTTTGTACATAATTTCCCCTCTCTTTACATCAGTATTCACAGTCACCCTGTACATCACATTTCCCCCTTAACATCACAGTCTCTGCTTTACAACAGTGCGCTCAGTCCACCCTTTACATTATAGACCCCCTCCCCTTTATAGCAGTGTTCCCAGTCCCCTCTTCACATCATAGTTTCATCCTCACATCACAGTCTGCCACCTTACAATCCCCTCCCCCTCCTTATATCAGAGTTACATTGTACTCTCACATCAAAGTCTCCTTCCCCACCCCCTCATATCACAGTCTTCTTTCACACCACAGGCCTTCCCCCTTGCTTCACAGTGCCATTCACATTACAGCACCCATCCCTTACATTACATTCCTCCCTTCCAAATACAATCCCTCTTGACAGCCCTACCTTACACAGCAAGGCGGAGGGTAGGAGTCTCAGCAGGTCTGGAAGGAGGGTGGAAGTTGCCAAACTTTTCATGCTAACCAGTGAGGAATTGCTTACTAGGAACAGAAACATAAAAGAGTGATGGCAGAAAAAAGACTGAGTAGTCTATTAAAGGAGAAGTCCAGTCTGGGCTCATTCGGCTTGGTTCCTCCTATGGGTCACAGGAGTGCAATTAGTTTTGCACTCCTGTGACCCGTTTTCAGCAGAGATCGGTATGAAGCCCGCTTTCTGCTGACGTCACTAGGATCAGTCCAGGCACCGCGTCATCATAACTTCGGAAGACTGGATCTGTCAGATGCCTGGACTGATTGCAGACGGTTGCTCCCTACCCCTCCACAGCACAGCGCTCCAATGAGCATGGAAGAGCAGAGCAGGAGAGCTGATGATGGCGGTGTACGGTGGCTCAATTCTCAGTGAAGAGGCGGCGGGGGACAGCTGCAGGATCAGTTCCAATTACTCCAGTTACTGTTGACTGACTCACTACCTCTGCTGGAAGTCTAATACCCGCTTGTTAACTTGAAAAGTTGGGCAGCTCCCGCCCCCACTGTCTTGTTTGTGGAGCATTTTGAGCTTGTGCCAACAGACCCAAGCCAGACGCCCATTTCAGCTGCAAACCTTGAGCTTCCAAATCCCTAAACCTGCTGACAAATCCTCTTTCCAAAGTGGGCGGATATCTGTTGACTTTTATGAACACTTGGTTGGACAACATCTTGGATGCCTGAGAATGGGAGGTGGTTTCCAGGAGCTATAAGATGGAGTTCCGCTCTCTGCTCCCTTGCTGCTTCATGTCTTCCAACTTGCCTGTGTCCCCAAACATATTAGCAGATCATCTTCTACTTCTTCTGGATCAAGGGATAAGCCTCTTAGTTTCCATTGTGGAAATGTTTCAGGAGTTCTATTCCAACTTTTCACAGTCCCCATAGCAAAAGGGGATCTCAAGGCCCTAAATGTATTCATTCAGGCCCAAAAATTCTGTATGGAATCTACCAGGTCTGCTATAACCTCTCTCCATCAGGGAGACCTTCCGGCCTCTCTGGATATCAAAAGGATGCATACTTGCATTCCTCATTTTTTCAGTGCATCTCAACTTTTTTTTATTTGCTGTGGGTCCCTAGCAGTTTTGGTTCATTGCCCTTCCATTTGGTCTGTCCTCTGCACCTTGAGTGTTCACCAAGGTGCTGGTCCCTATACTTAACTTATTACACCCCTAGGGTTACCCCTATTGTGGTATATCTGGAGGACCTCCTATTGAGGGAGAGGTCAGCACAGGTTCTGGCTGATAATGCAGTGCAGACAGTTCAAGGTTTGGTCACTTCCTGAAACGTCAGCATTAGAGCCAGACTACAGCTTGGCACATCTTAATTTTATTCTAGATAAAGCTCAAGCCAGAGTTTCTGTTCCCCAAAGAGAAACATTTAACTCTCCTCTCCCAAACATTGACTCTTCAGTTCAGGAGTTACCTAATTGCTTCTGCATGAGAGTCCTGGAGCAGATGGCAGTCCAGTTTGACCAGTTTCTACTCCAGACCCTTACAACTCAGTCCTGTTATCAGTAAACAAATCATTTCAGTCTCTACACACACTGGTTTGCCTCACATTGAGGACTAGGTTAACTCTGCCCTAGTGGCATAGAAATACAGTTCTTGGATTGGGGAAATCCTTCCTCCAGGTCTCTTTGAAGATGATCACAACTGATACCAGCCTAATGAGGTGGGGAGGAGTCCTAGACACCTTGTCAGTGCAGGGGACTTGGTCGTTGACAGAATCCTGTCTTCCGAACAACATTCTGGAGCTCTGTTCAATGTGTTTGTCCCTGCAACCATGGACACCCTGACTGGAAGGACAGCTAATCAGGTGTACATCAATTATCAGGGGGGACTGGAGGTCTTGCAGCAGCAAGAGCGGTAGAAAGGATTCTATTTTCGGTAGAACTTTTCAGGTGTGTACAATTGGCAGCAGACTTCCTCAGCTGACAGCACCTAGATCCAGGGTAATTGGCCCTAAACCCAGAGGTGTTCCAGGACCTGTGTAACAGTTGGGGGATACCGGATGTGGACCTCCTGACCTCTAGGTTGAACAACAAAACAAAATCACAACATCAAACATGTGACTATATACGTAACTATAAATTTATAGTGCTAAAAAGGTGTGATAAAGTAAGTGAGCACAAACATATGATTACCCATATAACAATATGAATATTTGTGAACCCAAACAAACAAATGAAAGTTTAAGTGCTAAAAATGCAACAAAAGTCCAATTTCGTTGTGCAAATTATGTCCGAAAAGTGCTCTCTGTGCGGACACTTTACCTCTCCTCTCAGGTATTCAATTCTATTCTACCTTCACAAAGGTCAGATTGCATGTATCAGGTTCCACATCAAGCACCCTCTGCAAGGATTCTTTTTCTTATTTCTTTTACATATTAACCTACTGAACAAGTTTATCTCCATGTACAAAGATCCCCTGGTGGAAGCAATGGATGTGCTGGTGGCTCTGTGGGATCAGTACTGCCTGTTCTATGCCTTTCCTCCTCGTAATCGCCTTCCTTGTCTGCTCCACAAGATGGAGTTGTAGGGCATTCCTGTGATTTGCATAGCTTGGGATAGGCCAAGATGGATATGGTACCAGTAGACTCTTAGCAGATGCTGCATGGTCTCTCCCAGATCATCAAGATATTCTGTCTCAAGAACCAAATTTGCCTTCCTGCTTTACAGTTGGCTTTTTTAAATATGGCTGTTGAAGCCCAGGTCTTGAGGGAAGGGACCTCTTAGCATCAGTGATTCCCTCGATGGTAAGAGCCAGGAAGTCAACTTTATGCAAAGCCTGCCATCAGACATAGAAGGCATACTTCACTTAGTGATCCTGCCAGTTTTACAGTTCCTGTTGTAGAGTGACAACATTCATTGTACTGTGTTTAAGGAAGAGCACCTTTGTCACCTTAGGACAGTGCTACAGAATATCCCCCTCTCCTATTCTATATTACACGTGGGGTCTTTTTGAGCCCTTAGATAGGGCTGGGAACAATGCTGATTGACACAGTGAGTAAAATAAGCATGAAACATGTCACCATTTTTCTAGGTAAATATATTTATAAAGGTGCTATTGACATGAAATTTTAACCACATGTCGGTGACAACCTATGCAATCCATACATACAAAGAAACCAAAACAAATAAGTTCATAAATTAAGTTATGTGTAATAAAATGAAACAGGGAAAAAGTATTGAACACATGAGGAAAACGATTTGCAAAAAAAGGTATGCAAAAAGCTGAAATCTATTAGTAATTAGAAAGCAATCCTGCCCTTTGTCAGTGCAAATTAATATCAGCTGGTTTAGTCTCACCCGATGGCCTATAAAAAGCTATCTCATTACCAAGGTGTCACACAAGAAACATCTCATGATGGGTAAAAGCAAAGAGCTCTCTCAAGATCTTTGCAACCTTATTGTTGCAAAACATACTGATGGCATTGGTTACAGCATGATTTCTAAACTTCTTAATGCTCCAGTGAGCACTGTTGGGGCCATATTCCGGAAGTGGAATGAACATCATTTCACCATCAACTGGCCATGACCAGGTTCTCCTCCCAAGATTTCTGATAGAGGAGTGAAAAGATTTATCAGAAGTGCTGTCCAAGAGCCAAGGACCACTTGTGGAGAGCTTCAAAAAGACCTGGAATTAGCAGGTACAATTCTTTAAAAAAACTAAACAATAAGTAATGCGCTGTATGCACGCTCACCATGCAAGACTCCATTGCTGAAGAAAAAGCATGTTGAAGCTTGTTTAAAGTTTGCTGCACAACATTTAGACAAGCCTCTGAAATACTGGGAGAATATAGTCTGGTCAGATGAGACCAAAATTTAACTATTTGATGCCATAATACACACCATGTTTGGAGGCGAAATGGCACTGCACATCACCCCAAAACACCCCCATACCAACAGTGAAGTTTGGAGGTGGGAACATCCTGGTGTGGGGCTGTTTTTCATGTCATCGAAGGAAGGATGAATGGAAAAATGTACCAAGACATTCTTGATAAAAATCTGCTGCCATCTACCAGGATGATGAAAATGAAAATAGGGTGGACATTTCAGCAAGACAATTATCCCAAACACAAAGCCAAGGAAACTCTCAATTGATTTCAAAGAAAGAAAATAAAGCTGCTAGAATGATCCAGCCTATCACCTGACTTGAATCCAATAAAAAATCTATGAAAAGAACTAAAGATTATAGAAGAGGCCCACGGAACCTTCTATTCTTCCACACCTTTTTGTTTGCGTGGAAGAATAGACCAAAATCACACCTGAGCAATGCATGCGGCTAGTTTCTCCTTACTGGAGGTGTCTTGAAGCTGTCATTACAAACAAAGACTTTTGTACGAAGTATTTAATACATTTCAGTTAGGATGTTCAATACTTTTTCCTGACACCTTCATGGCAGCACACACTGGGTTGTGACCCACAACCTGACAGGATTGTTTAACTATAAATTTGAAGGGGAGACACCCCTCTGCATTCTCTTTTTTATCCTCACCTGACAGATTGGATGGACAAAGCTTCTTCTATTTAGAAGTCCAAAAGGAAAAAGGGCCTCTTGCTGCACTCGTCCCAGCAGGTTTTAGCCTCTCCTGTTTGGAAGTCCCTCCTGTACAGTCTCTAAAGGAGCTTTTATGGAGGGAACCCCCATTCTGGTATTCTGGTGGTCTCAGGGGGCATCTGGATATGCTGGCACAGTAAGCTTTAAAGAAACTTCATAACTTTGCAGTGGTCTCCACCCTTTATTTTTGCCTGTTCTTTCCCTTTTGTTTTGTTTGTTGTTTCCCCCTTCTTGGGGGACTGCTGGTACTTGCTATCCGCCATCCCGTGGAGCCGTCATGGCCGCTGTACCTCCTCCTCCGCTCTGCCCATGTGCGGAGTGAGGTGATTCAGCAGTCAGAGGCTGCGCCCATCTCCAAGATGGTGCCGAGACACTCAGGATGCTACTGCGCATGCTCGGGAGCGTCATTTCGCCATGTCGGCGGCGGATTTAAAAACCCAGTTTCTCCTGTGTATGATGCTGTAGCTGCACAGGAGACTGGGATTCACTCCTGCCTTGCCAGATAAATTAAGCAATTCAGGTAAGATATACCAGCTGTCCCAGGGCCTTCTCTTTTAAAAAAAAAAAAAATTATTTTCTCTTTTCTCTTATTTCCTTTCAGGCTGCCTATCTCTGCTTTACCTATGGAGTCCACTGCCCATGCAGACCACCACCAACAGACTAGGTAAGAGGCCGTCCGTCATTGGGTAAGTATTGAAGAAGGGGAGAAAAAGAGAGCCGGACTACTAACGCTGCAGCCCTTTTCTGGCAATTTCTGGCAGCCCTACTAGGTCAAGAGCCGCAATTTCCAGGCATAGAAGAAGATCAAGTCATGCTTCAAGCAGGAGGTCCCACAGAAGCCGTTCAAGATCTTCCTCCTGCCACCGCCGATCAAGGCATAGCCGCTCACGCCACAGCCGCTCCAGTCATAGCCGGTCACACCGCAGACGGTCACCTTCATCACACCGCCAGAGCCGTCACACCCATCCTGCAGCAAACGCTTGCTGGGTATGCGGCGCACCTGCCTTGCCAGATAAATTAGCCTGCTGCTCATGCTTCAATGAGGCAACAAAAGAGAAGGAATCAGACGCAAGGATGGCTACGAAGCTCATAAGGAAGTCGGTATGGGAATCCAAACTGGAGACAACGACACAGCTAACGGACAGTTGTCAGAATCCTCCAGAGATGAAAATGAGGGGATTTCCGCAGGGTTCAATTCCTCCCTAGTTGAACCTTTTGCAAAATCAGTTAAAGAAGCGATCGGCTGGGAAGAAAACAAAGTGGAACCACAAAAGTTTAGAAAATATTTCCCAAATTTAAAAAAGGAACCAGAATCCTTCCCTTTTATAGGTGAACTGGAGGATCTAATAAAAGATGAAAGAGAAAGATTTGATAAGAGGTCCAGTCTTACCAACCGACTGGCAAAAATGTACCACTTAAAAGAATCGAAAGTCAATTCATTGATTAACGCTCCCGTCGTTGACTCCTGCTTGATGCATCTTGCCAGGCATGTCACTCTGCCAATCTTGCAGGCACTTGCAGGGTACTTGCAGGCCAGTGATTACCACGGTGGCAGTAGCTAAAGCCATCTCAGGATGGGCAACCAGTACAGAGAAAGCCCTTCAAGATGGCTTCTCTTCTCATCTCTTCAGGAAATTAAATTGGCAGGCGACTTCATGGCGGAAGCATCAGTCGATATCATTAGGTCTTCAGCAAGAGCAATGCTAGCCTCAGTCACGGCAAGAAGGGCCTTATGGCTGAAACCATGGATGGCCGATACCGCATCCAAAACAAATTGGTGCAGAATCCCATACGATGGCTCAAACCTGTTTGGGTCTAAATTAGACTCCGCCATCTCCAAAGTAATGGGAGGGAAGTCAGGGTTGATCCCCTCTAACAGGAGACCCAAGGCCCAAAAGGGTCCATCCTGGAGACGCAACCTCCCCGATAAATACAGGGAGGCTAAATCCTACCGTCCCGGCAGAGAATTTAAAAGAGACTGGAGAAATGCACGACCTTCCTTTCTGAGGGTGCAGAAGTCCAAGACTACCCAGGCGGGGGAGCAGCAAAATTCCTTTTGAGGGTTCACTCACCCACCCGACACACGTGGGCGCCAGGCTCAAAAAGTTTGTACAGATTTGGTCAAATCATATAAAAGATCTATGGACACTATCCACAATCAGATTTGGACACAAATGGAATTTCATGGGCAGACTCCCAGGAAATCACTTCCAACCAACCAGACTGCCATCCTCTCTCGACAAAAGGAAGTTACTAATAAAATATGTAACAGAATTGAAGCAAAAGGGAGCAATTCTAGAAGTTCCATCATGTAAAAAGGGGAGGGGGTTCTACACCCCCTTATTTTTGGTAAAAAAGAAGACAGGAGACTTACAGCCTGTATTGGATTTAAAAAAACCTCAACAAGAAGATCAAAATAGAGGCAGTGAACCTGGGCGAGTGGATGCTATCAGTAGATTTGTAAGACGCTTATCTACATATCCCGATTCATCCCACCTTTCAGAAGTTTCTCCGATTCGCTATCAACCAGTATCACTTCCAAATCCAGTGCCTCCCATTCGGCATCTCTTCGGCTCCTAGGATGTTTACCAAGGTCCTGCTACCCTTGGTGGTGTTCTTAAGAGAAAAAGGACTGCGAATACACCAGTATTTGGACAATATCTTACTTTTAGCAGAAAGTCGGGAAACCAGGGCCGATCCTAATGTCACCGGCGCCTGGGTGCAGAAATATTTCTGGCGCCCCCACGTGGGCGTGGTCTCCTTACCAACTCCTCCCCTTTACAAATGTTTCTATGGCAATGACTCAAACACAGAGATGCTTCCCTAAAAAGTCTTCGTTACCCTAGGATCCTCCCATGATCTCTTAACAATAAAGAAACTACAGGAAGAGCATACACTAATGAGACCTGGAGGGGAGTCTCTCTGATGCACACAGAGAGGGCTTCTGTTAGAGAGTCTGTTAGAGAGAGCCCCCAGACATATTACAGAAGATGGTCAGAGACTGCAGACATAGTACAGGAGATGGTCAGAGATTGCAGACATAGTACAGGAGATGATCAGAGACTGCAGACATACTACAGGAGATGGTCAGAGACTGCAGACATGACACAAGAGATGGTCAGTGACTGCAGACGTTACAAGAGATGGTCAGAGACTGCAGACATGTTACAAGAGATGATCAGAGACTGCAGACATGTTACAAGAGATGGTCAGAGACTGCAGACATGTTACAAGAGATGGTCAGAGACTGCGTACATAGTACAGGAGATGGTCAGAGAATGCGGACATATTACAGGAGATGGTCAGAGACTGGAGATATAATACAGAAATTGGTCAGAGACTGCAGACATGACACAAGAGATGGTCAGAGACTGCAGACATGGTACAAGAGATGATCAGAGACTGCAGACATAATACAAGATTTGGCCAGAGACTGCAGACATGCTACAGGAGATGGTCAGAGACTACAGACATACTACAGGAGACAGTCAGAGACTGCAGACATGTTACAAAAGATGGTCAGAGACTGCAGACATGATACAAGAGATGATCAGAGACTGCAGACATGTTACAAGAGATGATCAGAGACTGCAGCCATGTTACAAGAGATGGTCAGAGACTGCAGCCATGTTACAAGAGATGGTCAGAGACTGCAGAAATAATACCGGAGATGGTCAGAGACTGCAGACATGTTACAAGAGATGGTCAGAGACTGCAGACATGTTACAAGAGATGGTCAGAGATTGCAGACATGATACAAGAGATGATTAGAGACTGCAGACATGTTACAAGAGATGGTCAGAGACTGCAGACATAATACAAGAGATGGTCAGAGACTGCAGACATGATACAAGAGATGATCAGAGACTGCAGACATGTTAAAAGAGATGGTCAGAGACTGCAGACATGATACAGGAGATGGTCAGAGACTGCAGACATAGTACAGGAGATGGTCAGAGACTGCAGACATGATACAGGAGATGGTCAGAGACTGCAGACATGTTACAAGAGATGGTCAGAGACTGCAGACATAATACAAGAGATGATCAGAGACTGCAGACATGTTACAAGAGATGATCAGAGACTGCAGCCATGTTACAAGAGATGGTCAGAGACTGCAGCCATGTTACAAGAGATGGTCAGAGACTGCAGAAATAATACCGGAGATGGTCAGAGACTGCAGACATGTTACAAGAGATGGTCAGAGACTGCAGACATGTTACAAGAGATGGTCAGAGATTGCAGACATGATACAAGAGATGATTAGAGACTGCAGACATGTTACAAGAGATGGTCAGAGACTGCAGACATAATACAAGAGATGGTCAGAGACTGCAGACATGATACAAGAGATGATCAGAGACTGCAGACATGTTAAAAGAGATGGTCAGAGACTGCAGACATGATACAGGAGATGGTCAGAGACTGCAGACATAGTACAGGAGATGGTCAGAGACTGCAGACATGATACAGGAGATGGTCAGAGACTGCAGACATGTTACAAGAGATGGTCAGAGACTGCAGACATAATACAAGAGATGGTCAGAGACTGCAGACATGATACAAGAGATGATCAGAGACTGCAGACATGTTAAAAGAGATGGTCAGAGACTGCAGACATGATACAGGAGATGGTCAGAGACTGCAGACATAGTACAGGAGATGGTCAGAGACTGCAGACATGATACAGGAGATGGTCAGAGACTGCAGACATGTTACAAGAGATGGTCAGAGACTGCAGACATGATACAGGAGATGGTCAGAGACTGCAGACATGTTACAAGAGATGGTCAGAGACTGCAGACATACTACAGAAGAAGGTCAGAGACTGCAGACATGACACAAGAGATGGCCAGAGACTGCAGACGTTACAAGAGATGGTCAGAGACGGCAGACATAATACAAGATTTGGCCAGAGACTGCAGACATGTTACAAGAGATGGTCAGAGACTGCAGACATACTACAGGAGACGTCCAGAGACATAATAGAGGAGATGGTCAGAGACTGCAGACATGTTACAAGAGATGGTCAGAGACTGCAGACATAGTACAGGAGATGGTAAGAGACTGCATGCATGTTACAAGAGATGGTCAGAGACTGCAGACATAATACAAGAGATGGTCAGAGACTGCAGACATGACACAAGAGATGGTCAGAGACTACAGACATGTTACAAGAGATGGTCAGAGACTACAGACATGTTACAAGAGATGGTCAGAGACTACAGACATGTTACAAGAGATGGCCAGAGACTGCAGACATAGTATAGGAGATGGTCAGAGACTGCAGACATGACACAAGAGATGGCCAGAGACTGCAGACATAATACAGGAGATGGTCAGAGACTGCAGACATAATACAGGAGATGGTCAGAGACGGCAGACATAATACAGGAGATGGTCAGAGACTGCAGACATAATACAAGAGATGGTCAGAGACTGCAGACATAGTATAGGAGATGGTCAGAGACTGCAGACATGACACAAGAGATGGCCAGAGACTGCAGACATAATACAGGAGATGGTCAGAGACTGCAGACATAATACAAGAGATGGTCAGAGACTGCAGATATACTACAGGAGACGGTCAGAGACATAATAGAGGAGATGGTCAGAGACTGCAGACATGTTTCAAGAGATGGTCAGAGACTGCAGACATAATACAAGAGATGGTCAGAGACTGCAGACATAATACAAGAGATGGTCAGAGACTGCAGTTCTTATGAACGTTAGTAGATAATGGCTGATTGGCCCTCTCACCTGACCCAGCGATACAGCAACAACCGTTCCTCTGATCAGGAGTCAGCTCACTCTGAATTGCCGTGGCGACTCCGTTGGGTAGCACCCAGACCTGTATTCCTCAATGACATAATCACACACATAGGTTGGACTTGATGGACTTGTGTCTTTTTTCAACCTCACCTACTATGTAACTATGTAACCATGACTTCATTCCTTTCTCCACCAGGGATGGTGCTAGGCTGTGTGTCTTTCCCTCTGGTGGTGCAGGTCAGTGGGGTTCTCTCTCTGATGGTGTTCCCTCAGCACTGTCCTCTCCCTCTGGAGTCCTGGGTGTACTTCCCTGAAAGCTTTCCCGGGGTCCTGTCTCTCTCTCTCTCTCATTCAGCTGAGCATGCTGTGTGGGCTGCAGTTTCTGTGTTACAGTGGGGCTGCCAGTCCTTGGGACTACATGTCCCACAATCCTCTTCTTTGCTCCTTTTTTTCTTCCCTGGCCGATATGAAGGCAGGGGAAGAAACATAGTGCGCCGCTCACTAGTACAGCAGCGTGCAGAAGGAGGAGAGGGAGAGGGGAAATAAGAGCCTGCGGCTGCAGTGGCGTCACTAGGGTTGGTGTCACCCGGTGCGGTAAAACATGGTGCCACCCCCCCTCCACCAACTATAGTCGCCCCTCAGTACAGACCCGCCTCCACTAAGTGCAGACCCCCCCACTAAGTATAAACCCCTCTCTCAGTACAGACCTCCCATCAGTATAGACCCCCCCAGAATGAACCCCCCCCCATTAGTACAGACCACCCAAAACAAACCACCCCCCTCCATTAGTACAGACCACCCAAAACAAACCACCTCCCCCCATTAGTACAGACCCTCCAGAACAAACCACCCTCCCCCTCTATTAGTACAGACCCCCCCAGAACAAACCACCCCCTTCTATTAGTACAGATCCCCCGACAAACCACCCCCCTGCATTAGTATAGACCCCCCAGTCAAACTACCTCCCCTACATTAGTACAGACCCCCCTACATTAGTATAGACCCCCCAGAAGAAACCACCCCCCCTACATTAGTATAGCCCCCCCCAGGACAAACCACCCCCCTACATTAGTATAGACCCCCCAGAACAAACCACCCCCCTACATTAGTATAGACCCCCTAGAACAAACCACCCCCCTACATTAGTATAGACCCCTCCAGGACAAACCACCCCCCTACATTAGTATAGACCCCCCAGGACAAACCACTCCCTTACATTAGTATAGACCCCCAGGACAAACCACCCCCCCTACATTAGTATAGACCCCCCCAAGACAAACCACCCCCCTACATTAGTATAGACCCCCCAGGACAAACCATCCCCCTACATTAATATAGACCCCCCCAGGACAAACCACCCCCCTACATTACTATAGACCCCCCCAGGACAAACCACCCCCCCTACATTAGTTTGCCCCCCCCAGGTCAAACCACCTCCCCTACATTAGGTTAATTTAAAACACCCGGAAGCTGGAGAGGAGAGCACAGTGTGCAGCCGCGCTGCCCGGGTGGAGTGTGTCAGGCTTGGGCAGCATGCGTCAGTGAGACACAGGAGGTCAGAAGAGGAGAACTGTCTGGAACACTTTGGGCATGGGCCGCCCCCCCCAGTGACGTCAGTCACGTCACTGCACGGCTGGTCTCTCACACAGAGACAGCCGCTCCGATCTAATTTCGCTCTCCTCCTCTGACAGGAGGAGGGAGGAGGGAGGGGCGATGGGCTTCGGCACTCGGCAGGTCGAGGCGGCGACCAGCAGAGAGCTGCCTACGGACGAGGAGGAGGAGGAGGGAGGGGAGCACTCTGGCGCTTCAGCGCCCCCACCTCTGTGGCGCCTGGGTGCATTGCACCCTGTGCACCCTGTCCAGGATTGGCCCTGCGGGAAACTCTGCTCTGTCATCAAAAAATTTTACTCACGACTCTCCAGAACTTTGGTTGGCTGGTCAACTGGAAGAAGAGCAGTTTGCAACCCACACAAAATATGGTATTTCTGGCAGCAGTACTGGATACCAAATTGAACAGGGTAAAACTTCTTCAAGAGAAAGTACAGCCTCTAATACAAAAGATGCAGAAATTATTGTCAGCAAGGCATCTACCAGCCAGAACCTGCTTGAGTGTGCTAGGGTCCATGTCTGCGACTCTACCCATGGTGCAGTGGTCACAATGGCATATGAGAGTTCTGCAAAACTCTTTTTCTAAAGCAGTGGGATGGAGTATCAATGCATCAGACCATTCCCATTTCCAGATCAGTGAAATAGTCGGTATGGTGGTGGACACACTCGATCAACCTCAGAATATACAGACCGATAGTTCCACCAGGCCCAGAAGTAGTCACATCGGATGCCAGTCAGAGCAGTTGGGGTGCCCACTATTGAGATCAAGCAGCTCAGGGCCGATGGCAGTTCCAGGCCCAGGGTGTAGTATCAAATATACTAGAGCTCAGGGCAGCCTTCCAGGCTCTCATGGCATTTTCACCATTCCTGAGAAGGAAGAATGTGCTTATCTGGATGGACAACAGAGTTGCAGTGTCCTATATCCAGAAGCAAGGGGGTACCAAGAGTCACACGCTGATGGAGGAAGTCCGTCCTAGCTTGGAATGGGCACAGGCACACCTGACAGACCTGAGGGCAGTATATGTACCAGCGGCAGAGAAAATGTTAGCCGACTATCTGAGTCGAGAGACACTCTCGAACAATGAATGGTCCTTAAGCTTCAAGGCCTTTTCCCTTCTTACGAAGACTTGGGGAATGCCAGAAGTCGACATAGCAGCCACACCTGAAAATGCCAAGAGGCATTGTCAGAGGTTCCGGTCAAGAGCATCATTTTCATCAGGCGAGGGAATAGATTACCTAATTCACCCTTGGAACTTCAAGTTGGGGTACATATTCCCTCCAACCCCACTAATTGCAAGGTTCCTGTCCAGGCTCCGGAGATCTTCAGTTACAGTAATCGCGGTAATCCCATTCTGGCCGAGGAGACCGTGGTTCACGATTCTGCTGCAACTCAGTCTTCAGCCTCCAATTCCTTTTCCGATAACCCCGGATCTCCTATCTCAAGGCCAATCCTCAAACCCAGCTCCAGAGAGGTTGCATCTGATGGCCTGGAAGTTGAAAGGATTAGGCTGAGGGCTGTTCTCGGGAAGTAATAACAACCCCGATGCAAGCCAGAAAAACTACCACCAACACCACCTACACAAGAATTTGGGGGAAGTTCTTTTCCATGGCACGGCAGAGGGGATGGAATCCCGTTTCACCAGAGCCTCCTCAAATTTTAGAGTTCCTCCAGTCAGGAGTTGACAAGGTCTTAAGTTCAAGTACCCAAAAGGTTAAAGTATCTGCTTTGTCTGCCAAAACAGGCACTAGATGGGCATTGCACCCTCTGGTAATCCAATTCCTGAGAGCCTGTCTGAAGATCAAACCACCCAAGAAACCAGTTTTCCCATCATGGGACCTCTCAGTAGTCCTCAATGCCTTTTTTCAATCCTCTATTTACTCCATCTGAATCTCACTGTGGGTTTTAACTCTGAAACTATCTTTCCTCATCGCAATTACATCAGGAAAGAGAGTATCTGAGATCCAAGCATTAATTGCAACAGAACCTTACTTAGTGTTTTTCCCTGATAGAGTGGTACTGAGACCTTCGGACCCGAAGGTACCGCCTTCCTTCCATTATAACCAAGACATCGTCCTCCTATCCTTCACTAATGAAAAAGGCGAACCCCATGCGCTGGATGTTAAAACAACCATCATTAGTTACCTTGTGGCTACAACTCCTTTTAGGAAGACGGATTCCCTCATGGTTATCCCTCATGGAAACAGACGAGGTCAAGCGGCTACTTCACATACTATCACCTCCTGGTTAGTCAAACCCATCCAGAAGGCATACTCCATTCGCCATCTGGCAATTCCTGAAGACATTAGGGCTCACTCAACCAGGGCAGTGGCTACCTCCTGGGCAGCATATTGCAGGGTCTCACCAGAGACAATTTGCAGGGCAGCGACTTGGTCCTCCAGACGCACTTTAATTTCTCACTATAGAGTAGATTCTGCTCATTTACCTATGACAGACTTCAGTAGATCCGTTGTTAGAGCCAATTCTTCAGCATTATAAGGAATAAATATTATTTTCTTGCACCCACCCGACTGGCGAGTTATTTCCCAGTGTGTGCTGCCATGAAGGCGTCAGGAAAATGGAAAATTGTATACTCACCTTTCCGTAATTTTCCTTTCCTGTTGCATCTTCATGGCAGCACACAGAATCCCACCCCGTTTTCTGGTGATATATACAGAGAATGCAGCGGGGTGTCTCCCCTTCAAATTTATAGTTAACTAATCCTGTCAAGTTGTGGGGGCGGAGTCACAACCCAGTGTGTGCTGCCATGAAGATGCGTCAGGAAAAGAAAATTATGGAAAGGTGAGTATACAATTTTCTGCTTTCCCTGTGTCATTCCATTTTATTACACATAAGTTAATTTCTGAACTTATTTGTTTTGCTTTCTTTGCATATATGGATTGCATGGGTTGTTACCGACGTGGTGAAAATTTCACGTCAATAGCACCTTTAGAAATATATTTACCTGGAAAAATGGGGACATGTTCAATATTTAATTTACCTGCTGTATCAGTGCAGCAATGCTGATTTAAAAAAAAACTGTCCCAGGACATGTTGCTGTGAATGAACTACACATATAAGAGAAATATCTGCAATATTATTACCTCCTTCTTTCAGAAATTGCTAGTTTCCTTGCTATCATGCTAGTCTTCTTTCTACTTTGTAAGTTAGCTAACCTAGAACCTTTATGGAGATTGGAGGTTGAGGGGACACCACCATAAACGGTGCATGACAAATACAATACATATATTTTTCCTTTATTGTAGTACCTGTTAGCTTCCAGCTTATATAACAGGCATGCTCTGATGTATCATCTTAATATTAGGGTTTCTGTCCACTCCCACCTATGCTCCAATACTGCCTTCCACCCTCACAAAGAACTTTTCCAAATATGGACTTCCAAAAAGGCAACTTAGCATGCCCACCTCCCACAAGCGAGTACCTGGTCCATAAAATAGGATACTTTGACATTGAGCCCTCTATTTTTAAGGGAAAGAAAGAGTTAGTATGTTTGCGCTATACAGCATATACTAGACAAAGCTGTTACTTTCAAAGCCTGAGGTTTGAATTGTATTGAAACCTCAAGCCGTTGTGCAGTCTGTATGTAAAACTGAATTAAACACTGTTACATACAGTATATTTGTTTAAAATGGGCTCTTAGGAGGTTTATTTTCCAAAATGTACTAGTTTGCACAGCATATTAACACATTATGGTAAACTTACCTGTCAAATGAGGTCCTTCATTGGTCTGCTGTCAGCGCTCCAGCTGGTCCTGGGTGCTTTCATTTTCTCCTAGTCTTCCTTCCGGGTTTGCAATGTTCGGCTAATTGAATGGTTGGGCTTTGGTTACGTCACTCGCATGCATGCTCACAGGAGTCACTTCATCACGGCACAGAGTGGTGTTGCAAAAGTACTCTGAGCAGCTCAGTGTACATTACCACTGACAGGGAGATACATTTGTGACAGAAAAGAGACTACTAGGGTCTCTTCTCTTTTAAAAACTCTACCTGTCAGCATTTTTGACAAATGAGAGTTTATTTCTGCTTTAATATGA
Source organism: Aquarana catesbeiana (assembly GCF_042186555.1). Classification (NCBI taxonomy): domain Eukaryota; kingdom Metazoa; phylum Chordata; class Amphibia; order Anura; family Ranidae; genus Aquarana; species Aquarana catesbeiana. Next base: position 64,113,842 of record NC_133328.1, on the reverse strand, counting down.
CTGTCTTCACTATCCAGTGCACTGTATAATCTAATATTAAGGGTGTGGCTATTACTTATCTATACTGGCATAGAGCACTGGAGTGAAAAAGCAGGGAGAGCATCTACAGTCATTTGCAGCCATTTTAAAACAAAAATCAATTAAAAAAATTGTAACATCTGTCAGTGCATCACTGTAAAGGGAAAAAAATGTGACTTCAGTTGGGCTTTAAGATAAACATTATAGTCTCTGAAAAAATAAATACACTTCTCAAATAAATTAAAGAAACACTTTGAAAATACTTCAGATCTCAGTGGGGAAAAATATCATGCTGGATATCTATACTGATATGGACTGGGTAATGTGTTAGGAATGAAAGGATGCCACATCAGTTGTTGGAAATCAAAATTATCAACCTACAGAGGGCTAGATTCAAAGTGAAAAAATAATGCAGCAGGCTAGTCTATTTTGCTGAAATTTAATTGCGGCAACTTAAAATGGTACTCAGTAGTTTGTATGGCCCCCACATGCTTGCATGAATGCCTGACAATGTCGGGACATGCTCCTAATGAGACGACGGATGGTGTCCTGGGGTATTTCCTCCCAGATCTGGACCAGGACATCACTGAGCTTCTGAAGAGACTGAGGTACAACCTGGCGGCGTCGGATGGACTGAAACATAATGTCCCTGAGGTGTTCTATTAGATTTAGGTCAGGCGAGCATGGGGGCCATTCAGTGATAACAATTCCTTCATCCTCCAGGAACTGGCTGCATAATCTCACCATATGAGGCTGGGAATTGTTGTGCACCAGGAAGAACCCAGGAGCCACTGCACCAGTGTAAGGTCTGACAATGGGTCCAAGGATTTCATCCCAATACCTAATGGCAGTCAGGGTGCCATTGTCTAGCCTGTAGAGGTCTGTGCATCCCTCCATGGATATGCCTCCCCAGACCATCACTGATCCACCACCAAACCGGTCATGTTGAACGATGCTACAGGCAGCATAACCTTCTCCACAGCTTCTCCAGACCCTTTCATGTCTGTCACATGTGCTCAGGGTGAACCTGCTCTAATTTGTGAAAAACTCAGTGGCCTGCTGGAGGTAATTTTGTAGGACTCTGGCAGTGCTCATCCTGTTTCTCATTGCACAAAGGAGCAGATACCTGTCCTGCTGATGGGTTAAGGACCTTCTACGGCCCTATCCAGCTCTCCTAGAGTAACTGCCTGTCTCCTGGAATCTCCTCCATGCTCTTGAGACAGTGCTGGGAGACACAGCAAACCTTCTGGCAATGACATGTATTGATGTGCCATCCTGGAGGAGCTGGACTGCCTGTGCAACCTCTATAGGGTCCAGTTATCGCCTCGTGCTACCAGTAGTGTCACTGACCCTAGTCAAATGCAAAACTAGTGAAAAACAGTCAGAAAAGATGATTGTGGAAAAAAATGTCAGTGTCCTCCACTTGTAAAACCATTTAACAAACAAATAATAAACCTGCACTTACAAAAAATTATATAAAAAGCAATAGCAGCTGACACAATACACTGGTGGTGAATAGCAACATATAACATACAAAAGGTGCAGCGCTAAAAGATTATTAAAAATAATTAAAAAAGGGAAAGTTCATTTAAAAGAGTCCATAGTGTACAATCCAAGTGGTAATGACAAATCTTGTGAGGGATCCTCCACCAACAGGTACACACACACTGACTCTTACCATCCACAGTGGACCACTAGATACAGCAGTCACTTGCGCTTGTTACAAATCCAATCACTCAAAAGGCAAACACCAGAACTCCTCCACCCTCAAGCGAACTCCACTTCATAAGGGCTCCAATGGATGTAAAGTTCCAACAAGGCAAAAAGACATCTCATGCAGTGTGTTCGATTAAAGTTTAATTAAAATCCAAAAAACATACTCATAATGTGTAGTATAAAAACATGCATGTACATCAAAAGTAAGCTAGGAACGTTTCCAACCATCAAGATGGCCGACCTCCATGCGTGGTGACGTCACGTGATCCAGCTTCATCTAACGCGTTTCGTCATAGAGACATCATCTGGAATGTAATATCATTTCTGTTTTGGAGGTTGTCTTATTGTTGCCCATCTAGCGCACCTGTTGTTAATTTCATTAACACCAAAGCAGCTGAAACTGATTAACAACCCCCTCTGATACTTAACTGACGAGATCAATATCCCAGGAGTTTAATTGACTTGACGCTATACTCTGATTAAAAAGTGTTCCTTTAATTTTTTTGAGCAGTGTAGTTGACCTTTAATAGGTCGTAGCATACAATCTATTTATACACATAGTCACCACAGAAAACACAATTGCCTCTCTGGTAATTACTTTTAAACACTGTATCTGCACAGTAACTGTAAGACGACACACAAAAAAAAAAAAAAACTGAGTGGTTTTGAGCACAGAGGCTAAACCAGCCCCAGTTGTTGTTAAAGTCTAAGCTGGATTTATCAGTGCCCATATACAACAGAAACCTGCTTGTTTTATAAAGCTGCCAAGTGGGAAAAATGTGTTTTCATGCACTTCTTTCTGTTCAGGTCAAGGTTTGAAATCTTTGTAAGTTATACTTCTGACTGGAGTTAATTTTTCAAAAACTAGTGTAAGACTATCAAATTACTTTGCATTTGGAATACACAACAAGTGCTGCATTATAGTCTGCCTAATCCCATCTGGGGAAAACGTCAGCAAGGGGGGACTAGCTTATCTTTGCTTCATTCTGTGTATGTTGCAAGACATCTATTTTTGCATCAGTTGGATACCCTACTGACTGGTTGGCAAGAGGGCTTCTCTTGGCAGCTGTCTGGCATCCTTCTGACATTATAAACAGGAGCTTTTACTGTTAAGGCGGTGAAAGAGAACTACTCAACAATGACTGCCGCTTGAAACCATTCCACAGGCAAACAAGTCATCTTAAATAAGAAGGCTAAGCACTTTTTATTGAGAGCAGTTATTCTACTTCTTAAAATGAGTGTATTGCATTTTCATAGTTTTAAGATATACAAAAGAAAAAAATCAGATGTGAATAATACTTTAAAAGTACAGTATTTTAATACCTTAAGAACCATGTCTGTATGAATAGTTTGTAATTATGAACATGGGGGCAGCCATATTTGCTTAGTATATAGGCAGGTTAGATTCCCTGATTTCTAGTGCTACATTATGATTGTGTTTTACTTTTTTCTCTTGCAATGCAAGTCAATTGGGGGATTTACTAAAATCAAATAGGCTGTTAATTTTGCAAGGGAATGTTCACTTTTTTATTATAATAATATAATTTATATCACTGTGATGGACCAGTATACTATAAAGACTTGGTGCAGAAACTGGGGGCTTGCAATCACAGAGAGAGTGGAAAGAGCTTTGGGGTGGGAAGTAATTTTTTGCCATATTCATTAAGCTTCCGAGACCTATGGGTTAGACCAGTGTTTCGCAACTTTTTTCAGTTAAGGCACCCTTTAAAATTATGGACAATCTCAAGGCACCTTTTAAAATTATGGACAGTCTATAGGCACCGTTTAAAATTATGGACAGTCTCAAGGCACCCCATTCTTAAATGAAATAACTATTCTAATGGCTTTGCATTGACATACATAGGACACCCAATATTAAAGATTATTTATTCTTACAAAGCAAATACACTTTTGCAAGCTGGTACTGACTAGTATTCCAGTGTTTTTCCTATTTCTCAGTTTCTTTGCATCACTCAGCTAATGTGACCCCAGTGTTGACGGAGAGAGGGGCAGGAGAGGGGCAAATAAGGATGCTGTGCAGGCGATCAACACCCTTCTTATCAGCACTGATGGCTGGAAGGTTGAAATGGTGCACAATAAAAACCTGTGACTTTATGTAGCTGAAAGGAAGGCTTGATCCACCTGCTGGCTTGTATACATTTTGGACAGTTTTTAGGCATTTTGCCAAGGCACCCCTGAAGAAACCTCAAGGCACCCCTGGATGCCTGGGCACCCTGGTTGAAAAAGGGTGGGCTCAGTGGCGGCTGGTGTTCAATATTTGGGGGGGGGTGGCAAACCAAAGCCACCACCCCATGGGAGATGGATGGAAAGGCAGCGATCAGAGGCCTCCTTAACTTAGGAGGCAGATGACAAGGATCCAGGGTAGGGCTTCTGCTCCTTGCTCCAGCTACTTCTCGCTTCGGGGCCATTGCTCCTCCTCCCAGTCAAACTGGAAGTGGGTCCTGAGACCCGATTGGCCAGGAGGAGAATCAGGAAGACAATAGCGAATTATTATTTCTCACACAACTGGGTGGGTTCAAGGCACAGTGCTCTGCGCCCCGAGGCCACCCTTTTTTTAAGCCAATTAGAGCCTCAGGCTCTAATCATGTGCTTCAAAAAAAAAAACAAACATTGAAATCGATGCGTCCAGTGCCCTACATGTAGATTAGGGGCCGGGCACATGGATTAGGAGGGGCGGCGCCCCTGCGCAACTTATGGATGGCCCGCCACTGGTTGGGCTAGACAATCCTGATCCCTGTACTCTGTGTTTTACAAACTCTGTGCATTATGCTTTCCTGACCTTTGCACTTTATGAGTTACATACACCTTACCCCTGCACTTTGTGAGTTACATACCTTTGAACTCTGTGTGTTACACACTCCTAGTCCCTGTACTCTGTGCACTACTTCCCTCACCTCTCACCTGCAATACACACTTCAAACCCTTGCACTTTGTGTGCTTTACTCTCATGACCTCTACACTGTGCATTACACAATCCTAATTTGGCTGAACCCCCCCCCCCCCCCCAGCAAAAACAAAAAAAATGCATTTTTTTTTTTTTTTTGCTTTTTATGTTTTCACACAGCTTTTACCCAGGATACATTTTTCTAACCCATCACAACCCTGGGCAATTCATACTGAGCAGAATTTTCAAATTACAGAAACGGTTCCTTTCAGTGAAAGCAACAAATAATGATCAATAGGTTGAGAAATATAAGCTGTTGTCAAATTTTAATTTTGACTTTTTAGAAGTCAAGCTTAGCCCTGCTTTCTCTGACCTGCTAAGCTTCCCCAATGTTCCTTTTATGCGATGGGCAGTCTTACTAACACATATGGAAGCTTGGGAAGTGGGAGTGGGTGCAGAAAAACATGACTTTTACAGTCAGGAAAAAGCTATAATTTGCATATAACTTCATCTGTATATACAGTAGCTCTAGATCTAGTTGGTTTGAAATACAGACCATATATTACATACATAACTTTTACTGATGCATCTTCCCATCATATTTGTAGCACTACCCTCAAAGGAGCTGCAAGAAAGATGCCCTGGGTTTATTCCCAACAGTTGCCCAGCAACCAGACACATGGTCACAGTCACTCTTCGGTTCAGTGAACAGTCCAGGGGTTTTCTTCCTGGTGTTTTTATTTTTGGGTAACTTGGATGGGATTAGGAAATTGAGTGGGATACTACAAAACTATATAAAATTAGGAGGACATTTATCTTCTACAGAACTATGAGCCTATAGTAAATGTAAGGAGATTAATCTTCCTCTGGTGGAAAGTCCAAGCAAAGTCCTTTCACTGGGAATGAAATAGACTAAAGTTCTTGAGGACACTGGACACTATGTCCCCTTTATCCACACCGCTGACTCTAACACTATAACACACGAGGAATGGCCTCAGACCAAAGTCTCTAGGATCTCTCCAGTCTGTACTTATAAATGTCCTTGGAAAATTGGTTGCCTCCTTCCAATAGCCTTGCAACACTTTCTCCCTGTGATACCAGACTAGATCCTCAAACAACAGTCCTTTAGTCAGCTTTATGCAGCTTTCAGCAAAGCAGGCCTCCAGGTAGCCCATCTGAGGCCTCGACACTCTGTAGATACATGTCAGGATGACCTAAAGAGCAAGCATCCCCCTCCCCTTAGGTTGTGATCATCTTTTAAGGCTCCCAAGTACCACTTGGTCAACCCTCCCCAGGGATTGGCCAGGACTGTATGAATGTTTAGCTGCTGATTAGACACTTCCTTCCCACTAATTTCCAAAGCTTTCTGGAATAATCAAGGGTAAGCAGTCAATCCTGCAACTACTGGAACCTAGAACAAACCAAAACACTCAACACATGCACACTGGTTAGAGTGAGACAAAAACAATGAACAGCAGCTCCACTTAGTACAGTGAGCCATAACTAAATTTACCTAATCCTAGCACCTATCCAGGAGGGTGCTGCATATTGTAGATCTTAATTGCCCCAGTGTATGATCGGTTTACTTAAAAGCCCAGCTTCAGATTTCCCCAACTTTGGAGAGCCCCCAGTCAACTTCATTTTTTTCTACATTTTTGTACTTACACCTCTATTTCTTTGTATCCAGTTGTGTGACTTCATGCTGGGTCCTCTTCCGACCTTTCTTCCTCTGATGGAGAGTGAGTCCTGTATGCTGCAGAGACTGATGTCATGTAATGACTAAATTCCCTAGCAAGCTCAGGGCAGCTTGATAATGTACCCCCAGGGGGTTTGTCCTTAATTTTCTGGGCTTACAGAAAGTGTTTGGAATGACACTGGGCATTATTCAGCATGGAAGAAATTCTGTATCGAAGAGTAGTCAATGTGAGGAGGACAGCGCTGGAGATAAGGTGAATATTACAGCCAGAGCTGTTTTTTTCTTGAAACCCAATTAATACTATAAAAAAATGTTAAGCTAAAGATGGCCTTTAATCTAGTCATATGTGGGCAGATGTCTCCACAAGGGATGAGGAGAAATCTGCCTATCATAATTAGCATAGGACCCTACTACTTGTCCAGTGGACTGAAGCAGCATCTCATGTTTAGAATCCTCCATATATCTTCTCCTTGAGAATGGTTAGCCATGTTGTAAGAAGATCTCTTAACATTCACCAAAACTGGAGAGTACTTAAGTTTTGACTTTTGTGAGCATATCAGTGCTTTCAAAAAGACAGTTCACCAAGTGTAAAAGGAAGTGGTAGTGTTTCTTTAGAATAAATGAAAAAACAAGAATCTCTTAATATGTGCAGCTCAATTTAATGGAAAAGATTGCTACCGCCCAGTGTCTGCCAAGCTCCACGCTGCGCCAGAGGAGAGGAATCTGGCACTGTCCGCAGCAAGCAACTTCATCTTTCATCTGCATTTCTCTTCTGTATTTATCCTGCTGCAAGAAAATTCCGAGAATGTCTTTTCCTTCCGACTTGGCTCTCCCGATAAACCACAGAAATACTCTCAGCAACGTCTTGCAATTGTTCAGCTTTATGTACACTACATCGCTGGGGCTCTGCTCTATAACAAATGTATATTTAATTTGACAGCAATAAAACAAAAGATAAAGCGCTACTTAAGGCGTGCTCATGTATAGCACAGATCCATGGCGAAACTCTGATCTCGTTTCAATTGTTTAAATTGACATAGCCTGGATGACCTAACTGCAGGGCCGGATGCCAGCTAATGTTTAGTTTTTCTTTGAACAAAAACACAAGATCACTGCTTTTCCCAGCTGAATGGCTTAAAGCGAACCTGTGATTTGCCCCTGCAACAGCAACAGGTTCACTTTAATAGGATTCTTAACGAGCAACACATACTCACTTTCCTTTTTTTTCCCCCTCTTTTCAGTGGTCAGGAAAGAAAAAAAAAATAACTCCCAATATACTTACCCTCTTCCAGGGGCGTTGCTAGGTCTACAAAAGATTTGAGGTTAGAGCCCATAGCAGCGTAGTAAAGAAAGTCATACGCTTGGGTGGGCATACACATGTATATACAGTAATATACATGTGTGTGTGTGTATATATATATCCCCAGAGAGCCCCCCACTTACATCAGGGTCCCCAGAGATCCCCCCACTTACATCAGGGTCCCCAGAGAGCCCCTACTTACATCAGGGTCCCCAGAGAGCCCCCCACTTACATCACGGTCCCCAGAGAGCCTCCCCTCCCCTTGGGGACCCCTGCAGAGACTCAGGGCTATGGCCCCCAGATTCGGGGCTATAGCCCCAAAAGCCATCCCCTAGCGATGCCACTGCCCTCTTCCCATTTGACAGCACTATGGGGGTGGAGGTTAGGCAAAGCTTTCTCTTTTGTACTACTGGTGGGCAAGCGGAGCTGCAGAGGAACAAATGAAAGGTAAGTATGTGCTGCTAGTGCTGCCAGCATTAAAGGAAAACTGTTCTTTGCCTTTAATGGGCAAAGCACATGTTCTTTTTAAAGCTGATCTCTAGGCAGCTATGTATTTTTAAAAAAACACAAATAAGTATCACTGTGTATTCCTGAGTTAACTAAATGTTTAGATAAAAGTAGCACAATTACCTGAATCTGAAGCTTTCTGACATCCTCTGCAAAGCAGCACTCAGACCAGGAGAGGGATGGACAGCACATGCACTGGTGGGAGGAGAGAGCAGAGTGAACAGAGCTGATGACTTATCAGTGTGTTCCTGTTCCTCTCACTGTCTAATCAGCAGATTGATTACCGGGAGCTGACACCACCGTGGGGCTGATTTATAAAAACTGGAGACTGAAAAAGTTGGTGCAGTTCTGCATAGAAACCAATCAGCTTCCAGGTTTTTTGTCAAATCTTAATTGAAAAAGCTTAAGTTAGAAGCTGATTGGCTACCTAGTACAGCTGCACCAGATTTTGCACTCTCCAGTTTTAGTAAATCAACCCCTGTATTCAATGCCACTACCCTGGCTGTCTGTGCAGTCACTGTACTGCAATCCTGAGCAGGAAGGACGGGATGTCTCTATATTAATCAACCAAGACTGCCACATAAACATGTATAGTTTAAAACAATCATTAGGTGCAAATAGCAACAGGTCATTTTTTAGAATATATGCTGATGTTTTATATCTGTGCTGATGTATTTGAAAAAAAAATCTTTGTTTTACAAAAACCTTTAAATGCAGAGTGAAACTAGGACACTGGGACACTAGTTTCACTGAGCACTATGGATGTTCTAAACAGAAAGCACTGCAGAAGGTGTTTGCCATCTGACTCTCCCTTTCTGATCAAATCTTTGATTAGAATCCACATCAGAATTGAAAGACAGATGAAGGGGATGAATCCCTGCTTTCAGCTGTATGTATGAGTTAAAGTGGTTCTAGGGTTGGTGTCACCTGGTGTGGTAAAATTTGGTGTTAACACCCCCTGGTCACTGAGCAATCCAGGGCACAGAGCAGGCTAGCACATCAGCACAGCTCTCCCCCCGTGTAATCCCCCTAATGTAACCCCTCCCCCCTGCAATCTCCCTAATGTAACCCCCCTGTTCAATACCCCTAATGTAACCCCCCCTGTGTAATCCCCCTAATGTAACCCCCTGTGCAATCCCCCTAATGTAACCCCCATGCAACCCCCCAAATGTAACCCCCTACAATCCCCCTAATGTAATCCCCCTGTGCAATCCCCCTAATATAACCCCCCCTGCAATCCCCCTAATGTAACCCCTCTTGAAATCCCCCTAATGTAACCCCCCGTGCAATCCCCCTAATGTAACCTCCCGTGCAATCCCCCTAATGTAACCACCCCGCAATCCTCCTAATGTAACCTCCCCTGCAATCCCCCTAATGTAACCCCACCAATGTAACCCCCTCATGTGCAATCCCCCTAATGTAATCCCCCCGTGCATTTGCCCTAATGTAATCCCCCCCTTGAATCCCCCTAATGTAACCCCCCCCGTGTATATTTCCCCTCTGTACATTCACAGACCTGAGATCAGCGTGGCTCTATCAACACACATGTCCTTCCTCCTGGGCTCCTCCTCCTGTTGTGGATGTACTGTCAGTGTGGAGAAGGAGCCTAGTCTCCGTCAGCTCTGAGGAGTGTAATTGTGATAGGTAGCCGGCACCTCTCCCCGCCTGCCTGTCACAATAATAGGCGATTGCGATTCCTGGAGGACATGCGGGCACTGGGCTGTGGGACTCCTGAGCTGCCTGTCTCACAATATTGTCTCCTCCTCCCTCCCCGAACATCTTACGGAGCAAAGCACACAGCAGCTGCCAGCAGAGATACTGGAGTGCGCAGGGGAAGGAGGAAGAGGAGAGAGCCGCGGCGCCTCTCTCAATCCAGTGCCGTACCAGGTGTCACCCTCTGCATTCTATGCATTAAGGTAAAAAAACCTTCTGCGCTGCAGCTACCCCCCAGACCCCCCCCCCCCGTTTTTCTTACCTGAGCCTGATCCAATCCAGCGATGTGCATGTCTCTATCATTTAACAGATTGATAGCAGCAGGAGCCACTGGCTACCACTTCTGTTAATCAAATCCTGTGACATAGTTATGGGGGGCAGGGCGAGCCCGCACAGGTGCCCCCAAGCACCAAAGCAGCTTTCCATGGGAGCACCCGATGAAGAAGAGGGGTCTGGAGTGCCGGCAGGGGACCCCAGAAGGAGAGGATCAGGGTTGCTCTGTGCAAAACGATTGCACAGAGCAGGTAAGTATATGTTATTTAAAAAAAAAATCGAAGGTTTACAAACACTTTAAAGCTATTAAGAATAGACAAGCAAGCATCCACAGAAGCTCCACTTGCTGGATGAAAATTAATATATAATATTTAACGTTTACTTGACTAATAATATTTTTTTAGTCTTGGCCATAGTAAATATAAAATTAAAACATATACTAAAACATTATACATTCCCATTAAGTCTAAGCCCTGTACACTTTAGCATGAAAAGGGGTGTACAGTAAGTTTTCTTGATGTGCACCCAAAAATTCCTTACAAATATTGCAAAAACCAATACACTGGAAAGCTCGGAGAACCATGATTTGTATAATAGTGCACATGGGTTGCAGTATCTCTGAGCATTAATGCTGCATACCTGATCATTTGTATTACTCTTGTGTGCAGAATCGAATGCCCTGCCTTGGGAGCACTGTACTGGACAAACAGACCAATGGCAGGATTTTCTAACAGTTCTTGGATATGTGGTCCATCTATTACCTCTGTGTGCTTAACAGGCTTCTTCATTAATTAAGTGGTAAGCTAAAGTTATTTGTCAGTTTCAGTACCAAAATAAACTGGAACACATGTGCTCTTACTAAGCACAATTCTTTTACAACAGTGAAATAATTATGTTAGCATTAAAGGATCAGTCCATCAAAATTAAAATATCACCGTAGCTGAAGCCCTTAAAGAAATTAAAAATCCAGCAGAGTAATTGGAACCCCTAATAATGGCAACAACAAGTACTAACCGGGAAATCATCAATGGAGTCTCTAAGACTGCTTTTCTCAATCTTCTTAACATGAAAAAACTCTAGAAATAACTTTACGGTCTCAGTAAACCCCTGCAAATAATTACTATTTCTACAGCTCATGTTACATTAGTGTGAGGGTCTCTGGGAGGTTTGCACCTTTACACTTGTGGTCATTGGGAAGAATTCTCTCTTCCAGATAGCTAAAAAGATCATTGTTGACAGCGATTACTTAACTTAAAGGCAGACATTGCTCATTGATAAGGTATCAAACCGCGTGGGACTTTGTATGAGGCTATAACAATAGAATTCATAGCTTCCATCCCTAAATTTCAAGACTAACTAGGGGGGAGAACAGTGGGACTTTACATGAAGCAAGCAAGGTAAATGGGTACAAATATGTCTGGCTAGTGACTGGTAATAATATGCAAACTGCTATACAATAGTAAATTGGAAACAAGGAATACTTTTATATAACGATAAAATATTTATTCCATATTGTAATACATACAAGTATAATGGCATAAAAATAATATTACTACATGGTATTGCCAGACTCTTTTGATCCATATGAATAACAAAATGTAAAACATATACATAGTATCTGCATCATACAGTAGGATTGCAAATTATTCCTAGATGGTAACAACGTGAGTAGCATCCAATTGCTCAACGCGTTTCGTGGAATAGCTCCATTCATCAGGAGCAGATGTAATGTGGGTATCTAAAGATGTAAATAGATAATGTAAATTGTAAGTAAACACTTTGTCTCAGCATGGGAGAGGGAGATACAAAAAGAGGGTAGTGGAAAGGAACCCACCCTACTAGGGATCAAGTAAGAGTCTAGGTGTGAAACGGTGAAGACTGGATGCCAGCTGGGGTAATCATCAGTCACGGGAGGCAGTAAACCCAGAGCACAAAGATGACAACCCAAACAGGGAACAGATAATCAGAGGAGTGTGATATCCCATGAATGAAGGTGATATGGATGACATCACCAAAACCTATATAAAGTAAATAAATATATATGATAGTGATTGATCAAATCACAGTGTAATATACCTAATAGATATGTGAGATGAACCATAGGTGGTGCCAAGCAGTGATAAGAGGTGAAATCAGCAAGGTAGGATAAAGTAAAGAAAGTAGGACCTGAGATGTAAATAAAAATACAAGGTGGGGAAATCACAATAGTAGCCCTTAAAGAAAAAAACACAATAGAAGTCCAAGGTGTGGAAAGTCAGAAGGAAAAAGAACATAAATTGCCTTAATGTCTAAATCGGTGTACTAAACTCAGTGGTGCATAGTGTCCTCACAACCAAAACACACAGTGTGTCTGAACACAATGAGGGGAGTATATATACTCATACTTCCATCCCTATTAAATTGATAAAGGATAAAACCATCTGGGACTTCGTATGAGGTTATGAAAATAGAATTCATAGCCTCCATCCCTAAATTGCAAGGTTAACTAGGGGGGAGAACAGTGGGACTTTATATGAAGCAAGCAAGGTTTACAATTTACTATTATATAGCAGTTTGCATATTATTACCAGTCACTAGCCATACATATTTGTTCCCATTTACCTCACTTGCTTCATATAAAGTCCCACTGTTCTCCCCCCTAGTTAGACATTGCTCTTTGCTCAAGGAACCCCTATTAGCCTCTAGAACAATGGTCTCCAAACAGCAGCCCAAGGGCCGAATGCAGCCCTTTGCTTGCCTCTATCCGGCTTTTGGGGCACTATTTTCCCACTAATACAAGGCGCTGTACCACTGACACCATTGTTGGGGCAATATTTACCCCACTGACACTAACAAAGGGGCACTAGTCCTCCTACTAATTCCAGTGATGGGATGATTACTTCCACTGACACTGAGGCATTTTTTACTCCCACTGGCCACAGTCAGGCCCCCCTAAATTCTGAAGGACTGTAAATTTCCCCTTTGTTTAGAAAGATTGGAGACCCTTGCTCTAGAGGAACCCTAGGGTTCCACAGAACCTTGGTTGAAAAAGGCTGCTCTAAGATGTATAAGAAATTGTCAGGTGAATTAACTCCCTAGAATCTACCAAGTCTTGTTTTTGTGGAATGAGACCATCAGGTGGCTATTCACAGTGTGTAATGAGTATGCAATTTAATTAAACTAATTTATGGCTTTGGACAGCCCTTACCAGTACATTTTATTATATATTGACATCATCACATTATCCAACCAAAGGTATCTTATAGACTCCAGTGCTCTGTGTACTAAAACAATCATAATTAAATTAAGTAAATATAAATAAATTATAATTAAAATATTAAAGTAGAACTATAGGCAAACCTTTTTTATTTTTCATTTTGGATAGAGTAAGATAGGGTTATAACTCCTGTCAGCTTATTTTTGCCATCTGTGTCCCATTGGGGAGATTTACTTTTACTTCCTGTCCCATAGCCAAACAGGAAGTGAACAGAAATCCCTGTAAATTACAGGATGTGACAGACTCACCCGGGACAGAGGCTATTGGAGGGGACTGAACGCAAGCCTCTTGCCCACCGATTATGGGCCCTAGCATTTGGGGGAATGGTGCTCTCTGTGAGCTGTATGCCTGGGGACCCTGGGGTTGGTGTTACTTTGGATTCAGCTCCATGTCCCCCCAAAAACACACAGACTCTGGGAACCCTTTATATGCCATATTAGAATGATAAGACTGAATTATACTGTTGGGACACATCCTGTGAGGAGATGCTGGTGTCATCAACTCCAACTACCTGTGTTTATGTTAATTGAATGAGCTGATCACATTGTCCTCTATACAATGTAGGAGACGGGACGACTCCTATTGGAGCTCATGTTAATTAGGTTAATTAGATTGTTGTTTGTATTGTTAATTGTAATTAGCTCCAGCTATTGTGTTTATACTACTGTGTGAAGCTCGGTGCCCACAAGTCTGTCATCTGGTCTGGGTAAATTTTGTAGTAAATTAGCTCATGTTAATTAGGTTAGCTTTGGGTCAGCCTGCTGTATAAATGTGTGTGAGATCTCAAATAAAGAGTTAGTCCTGATGTACTCCAAGACTGGTGTTGTCTAGTTCTTGGGGGTTCCTATAGCCAGATCCATTGGACTCGTGTTCCAGAACTTAGGAAGCGGTATACTGACGGAAGCACTCAAGCGGAGTGAGGGACGTTCCGTGACATTGGTGGCAAGCAGCGGGAAAGCTTCCTGCAGTCTGGGACATCCAAACCTCCAACTGGATCCAAGATCAGCATAGCAGACGTCAGTCACCCCAGCGGAGATATGGACCTGGCATCAGAGTTCCCGGGGCTGCTGCAGATCATCCTTTCAACATACACCAGAACGGTTTCTGAGGATGAATACCTGGAGCTCAGGCAGCTGATTCGGGTGAAGCTCTGGATTGGAGCCCTTCAGCTCGCTGGTATAAAACGGGGCAAGTGCTTTCCAACCCAAGAGCAACGGGCCAGTGACCAACGGGCATTGTGGATGGCATTCCTGGGAGAGCGGCCCCAGGAGCAATGGGTGACTGAGTTGGACAGGCTGGTCCAGCAGGAGATAGAGCTGGACAATCGTTATCGGGCTCTGCAATGGCACGCAGAGGAGGGATATTTAGGGGAGACAACAGAATGCTCTCCGGAGGGATATGACTTTGGCGGCCCTGGATTGCTGTGGGAGACCCTTACAGATCATTTTATGTTTGGCGATGAAGGGGAACCTGACCTTGAGGACCTGAGAGAATATAGAGAGTCTATGCTCGGTCTTGCAGGGGTCTCAGAGCTCAAACCTGATCTGGACCATTTGCTAAGGAAGGAACAGCATCTGGAAAGGGCATACAGGAAACTGCTAGAACAAGTTCAGCAGCATGCCAGAGAATCGGCAGTGGAAAATCCGGAGATTGCTATCCCCAAACCTGAAGTGCTGACAACAGGGCAGAACTCTGCTAACCTCTGCCCAGAAATGATAGCATCTTCTAGGTTCCATGGACAGGAGATGGTGAACCTCTATCCCCAGACATCAGTTGCAGAGACATGGGATTTGATAGACTTTTCTGCTGAGGAAGAACAACCTGATGAGCCTCCAGCAGAAGAGCTGCTATCAGGGCCAAAGTTCACTGTGTTCTGCCCAGCACCAACAGTGGCTTCGGCCTTCTTGAGAGAAGAGGTAGTCGGCCTTTCTCCCACAACACTGACAGGGACATGTGATTTTCTGCCAGCAGCATCTATGGAGTTAAAAGAAACTTCTCCAGCTGAAGATCTGGTAACTGAACAGAGGGTCCAAGACCTCTGTCCCACACTTTTACCAATTCCAGAGACTGGGGGTTTAATAGACGTTTCTGTGGAGGAGGAACCACCTAGCAAACCCCCAGCAGAAGTGCTGGCAACCGGACAGAGGGTCCAAGACCTCTGCCCCACACCTGTGGCAGTTTCGGAGGCTCAGGGTGAGAAGGTGGCATTCACTTACCAGCAGCAGATACAGGGGGAGAAGGGAGAGGAGATGTGTGTTGTCCCTCCCCAACAGTCGGCCAGGGTGGAGGAAGCGGACTTTCCTCCCCAGCAAAGATCCGTGCACCTGGGAGACAGTACCATCGACATGTCATCCCAGCAGCCAGATGAGGGAATGGAAAAGGAAGCAGACGGCTCCCTTTTCCAAAGGCAACTACACAGTTTGGGAGTGGAGGAAGCCAGCCTCCTGCCCCAACGGTTAGCTGGAGCGGAGGATGCGGAGTCCCCAGCAGAAGTGCTGGCAACAGAGCAGAGTGCTACCAACCTCTGCCCAGCACCGGCAACAACTGTGGAGTTCCAGGGAGCCGGGGCAGTTGGCCCCTCTCTCCGACGACAAGCTGATGTAGTGGAGCTGCTACTCCCAGCTGAATCGCTGGCAACAGGGCAGAGCACCGCTGGCCTCTGCCTAGCACCTAGTGTCTCTCTACAGCTTCAGGAAGCTGGGGTGTTCGGCCCCTCTGCTCAGCAGCAGACCGAGCCAAGGACTGTTAAAAACAATCCAGCTGAAGCCCTGGCAGCCAGACAGAGAGTAAATGACCTCTGCCCCACACCTACTGAGGTCAACTATTCCTTGCAGCCAAGAAAGGAGATCATGCGGGAAGACTATGTGAGTTCACTCTGCCTGACTAACGCATGTCCAGACCAGGAGGAGGTCTGGGACCTTGTTAGTCAACCTTTGATGGGGGAGAAATGTGACAGACTCACCCGGGACAGAGGCTATTGGAGGAGACTGAACGCAAGCCTCTTGCCCACCGATTATGGGCCCTAGCATTTGGGGGAATGGTGCTCTCTGTGAGCTGTATGCCTGGGGACCCTGGGGTTGGTGTTACTTTGGATTCAGCTCCATGTCCCCCCAAAACACACAGACTCTGGGAACCCTTTATATGCCATATTAGAATGATAAGACTGAATTATACTGTTGGGACACATCCTGTGAGAAGATGCTGGTGTCATCAACTCCAACTACCTGTGTTTATGTTAATTGAATGAGCTGATCACATTGTCCTCTATACAATGTAGGAGACGGGACGACTCCTATTGGAGCTCATGTTAATTAGGTTAATTAGATTGTTGTTTGTATTGTTAATTGTAATTAGCTCCAGCTATTGTGTTTATACTACTGTGTGAAGCTCGGTGCCCACAAGTCTGTCATCTGGTCTGGGTAAATTTTGTAGTAAATTAGCTCATGTTAATTAGGTTAGCTTTGGGTCAGCCTGCTGTATAAATGTGTGTGAGATCTCAAATAAAGAGTTAGTCCTGATGTACTCCAAGACTGGTGTTGTCTAGTTCTTGGGGGTTCCTATAGCCAGATCCATTGGACTCGTGTTCCAGAACTTAGGAAGCGGTATACTGACGGAAGCACTCAAGCGGAGTGAGGGACGTTCCGTGACACAGGATATCCTTGGTGACCCCAAGGTCACCAGAACTAGTGTCTCTATTAGAAAATTGCCCCTTTATTACTTTTCTGGGGACAACCCAACATTTTTTTTTACTTTCGCTTTAAATGATAATGGTAAACAGGACACAAAGAGAGGGTGAATCTTCCTAACGGGGATGCCGACAGCAATAAAAACTAACAGGTGTTCTAATCCCTCTCCACTATATCCAAAACTAAAAAAAAAAAGTTTTGCCTTTAGTTATACTTTAATAAATAAAGGAACTTTCTGAGACCCATTTATAAGTTAAAGAACTGACTAGCTGGAGCAATTCCAATTCCTATATTTTATATATATTACTTAGTGACAGTTTCTCTTGAAAGAAAATCTGTCAATAAATAGAGCAGCTAATATTGTAAACTTCTTTTACATCACAGTATTTGTCTGGTTGTTATTCTCACCATCCGGCTTAGGCAGTCATTGAGCACTAACAAGTAAAACCACGCGTTGCAGAAAAGAAATTTGCTCGAATTCCCCATCAACACAGTAAGTGTTGATGCAGGAATCCCTCCTGCCTGGCCATTGTCCGATGGGGGGGGCGGGACAAGCCATCTAGGCCGGGAGAAGACAGTGATTATCGCTAGCGGTTATAGCAGCCACTTCTACATTCAGCCTGCCCACTAATGGTTCGAATCTCAGCCAGATGTAACCCCTGATGACGTCAGATGTGCTGACGAAATGCGTTGGATGTGGTTGAGCGTGATACGTCACTTACGCCCATAGTGGAATGCAGGCGGAGCGCACAACGGTGTCCCCGCGGCCACTTGTTTCTTTTTATACCTTGCACACTTGTAAAGTGTTTTTAGTGCTTAATTTTAATAAAACACCAACATACTTCACCATGGGAGATTGTTCCTTCTTTACTTTTTGATCCTGTTGTCCGGAGATTTGGCGGGAACCCTTTTGATGATCGTTTGGAGGCTCCAAAACCGGGTACTGTGACGGATCATGGGAATATCTTGCACCCTAAGGCTATACATGACTTCTGTAATGGGAGTCATGTATCTCTGGTGGGTAGGCTGAGTGACCGGTGTTGGTGGAGGAAGATTTAAAGTCACTTGTTTGTTGCAGTCAGGAGATCATCGTGCCATTGGAAACTATACTACTAATACTATTTGATGAATTATTGGACTTTATTTATACATTTATATATTATACATGTATATATTATACATTTATCTTTTGGATGCTGCACATTTTTGTTATCCACCGAAATACTAGGTGGTCTTTTTTATGATTTTTTTGTGATTTTTTTATGTTTATTTGTTTGCAATTTTGAATTGTTTTTATAACATATTATCACTATCATCCACTGGGGACACCCAGTTGCTGTTCACATCATTGCATTTCAAATATTTACCCTAAGGGTGCGCGGTTCATCACCAATTTTTTCAGACATTGAGCACAAGCAAGTAAGGTCAGCCATACACAAAGCAAATTTCTTTCCTGCAACCATGGGTTGCAGAAAAGAAATTAGCTTGAATCCCCCATCAACATAGTGAGTGTTGATGCAGGAATCCCTCCTGCCTGGCCATTGTCTTCTCCCTTGGGGGACGGGGAAAGCCATCCCGACCAGAAGACAGTGATTATTGCTAGCGGCTATAGCAGCTACTGCTACATTCATCCTGCCCACAAGGGTTTGAATCTCGGCCTGTTCCTGCTGAACCGGCTGAGATTTGAACTGTGTATGGCCTAAGCAGCCAGTAAAATCGATACTGTTGACCTGCAAACTTATGTGACTTGCTAAGAAATGAAGCCATAGGGTGAGGGGTGATGACCAGGGCTATAGATCTAAAATTTGGAGCTTAAGGCAAAGTTGATATTGGCTGCTTTCAAATGTTTGACAAAAAATGTTAATTATTGTGGTAAAAATGCTGCAGGTAGCTGTAACCCATAGAAACCAATCAGTTATTCATATCATCAGTGCACAACAGAGGAGCAGCAGCAACAGCTTGCTTTTCTTAACCGTGTCCTTATGTGTCCTTAATGTAGCATGGACTGAAAAGATTAATTTCTATTATGCCTAACACCTCTACCGCTGAGAATACACCTGAAAATTCACTTATATCTCCCAAGTCCTGGGACATCAGACAGAAGCAGCGTCTGCCTTCAATTTATGCCTGTGTTCAGCAGTTCAGAGCTCTGTGCTGTGTTTTAGCCATAAGTAAACTATGCAGCTGGGATGAGTGATAACAGATTTCCTTGTGGTTATCAGCCACATTGTCAGTACGAGTAGAAGATCTGCTGTGTTTTATCAGAGGGGAAGGCTTTCATTGGAGCAGTTAACATAAAAGAATGTTTACAGCGCAATCCAACAGACCTGTCATTGTCCACCGCCATCCAAGTAGTACCTTTTTTGGACAGTTTCGGTGAATTCCATTATGTTCCCTCTACAAAGTACACACTGAATTTCACTTTAATCTGCTGCCTTTGTTTATGGTTGTCTGCTGTGCTGAACACAATCTGAAATCAAATCTAATAGACGTCTAACAGTGCCCATAGACATAGGATAAAAATCTCCAAGTGTGGCATTTTTTGGGGGAATTGGGCAATAATCCAGAGTCTATGGGAAAGTACACAGCAGTTTCAAGTGAACTTTCTCAGAGGAGTAAAGTAATTCAGCAGCTTAAACACCCGTCGTCTTCTTCTTGCATTGCCCTAATGCAGCTGGAACATTGCTGTCTTGGGGAGAAACTGAGCCAAAAGCATTCTTAGATGGTCAAATTGTACACTTATGCCAACCGTTTACTAATGTATGTCTTTGGCATTACATAGTTCTGCTAATATAGGGACATTAAGACATTAAATACTCACCAGTCCCACTGCCAATGTCCCAATCTGTGAAGTAATCAGGAGAAAATGCAAGCTAAAGATCCCAGTTCCTCACTGTATCCTGTGGTCTATCATGCTGTCCCCTATGTTAGGGGTCAGTGGGTCAAACCACTAAGAGTAGCAGGGGACTGGAAATCTGACATGCCCAGGATTGTTGGACAATACTGAGATTGGCAGCTGAGTATTAATTGTTGATTTGAGTATTGAGGATTTAATTTTTTTGTACAGATTTAACAACATAATCACTTAGGTTCAGCAAATGAGTTCTATAGTCACAGCATACACCTTTGTTTTATAACATCAGCTTTGTAATGACAATGCAAACAATGGTTATTTTTGACAACCCAATATAAGTTTGCTTGGAAAATCTCCTTTCATGTTGTGAGTGCTGCCTGTCTTCTGGCCATCCTTTTTCACAACTTCCTGGACTCCCTGCATGGTTTGCAGCTTCTCTTCTGCTGTTTCAATTTATAAGGACTACATATCCCATAGTACCTTTGCTGCCTGCAAACAGTGATTCCTGCAATGACTCCTCCTCCTCAAAACTCCTCATCTCAGTACCTCTGTAGTTCAGAAGGCAGGCTCTGTGAAATGTGTGACACAGCAGTGCCTACCCACATAGTGCGAATAGTGACATAATGACTATGTATTACAGAATTCAAGCAAATAAATGTGTGGGGATTTTCACAACGTAAGTTTAAAAACTCCAAGATTGTTCAGAGTCATAGAAGTAGGCTAGAAAAAAACTAAATACTACGTAGAAATTAATATATGACTTTAAATTTTGACTATAGATAAGCTTTAAAGGGTCAGCCCATTCGCTACTTTCCTTTTGATATTGATCGATTTTTCCATACGTTGGGGATCCCTGGGTGTTGCAGCAAAAAGTGATCTCTTTTTTTGAGAATTTAGGCTTCAGTTCTAATGGCTTACAGAAAATGTGTAGTGGCTTTGTACATCATTTCTTTATTAATTATTCATTTATTTATAACGGGCATGACCAAAAAAAGGCTCTTAGGGGTTGATTTACTAAGGGCAAATAGACTGTGTACGTTGCAAACTGCAGTTGCTCCAGAGCGTAGTAGATTAGGTAAAGCTTCACTTTGCAAAGAATACCAAATCACATGATTAGATGATGGAAGTCGGCAGAACTTCTGCTTATTTACTAAACTCTAGAGCAACTGCTCTTGCAGAGTGCACAGTCTATTTGCCTTTAGTAAATCAACCCCTTAGTGAGCGCTTTGATGATCCCTTGTTTAGCTAGTACGTAGTACTCTGGAAATCCTTTCTCATGTCTATCTATCTATCTATCTATCTATCTATCTATCTATCTATCTATCTATCTATCTATCTATCTATCTATCTATCTATCTAGATCTATATATAGATATATATATATATATATATATATAATCTATATATATGTGAAACATTAATGTAAAACTAATATAAAGTCCCTCTTAAGGATGGCTTCTGTCAAACAGCTAAATGCACAAAAAGGTTATGCAAGTATATTATATAAAGGTTATATAATGAAACTGACAACACTCTAAGATTTGCCTTTATGACAGTTACCACTATATCATCCCCTCAACCCTTCAACTTTTTACAAAGCAGACACTGCTACAGCCAACCTTTAGCTGGCAATGGGTGACTAAGCATTAAGAAAAATCTCAGTTAATTACATTGGCTGAATTGAAAAGTATTTTTGTGATTTTTTCTTTTTTTCTAAGAAATACTTTCGTGAACTAAGTGGTGTTTTTGATATATTTGCCTGGACTTAAGTTTTAAGAAGGTTATTTATTAGTTATTTCTGAACTTCAAGTCTTGTCACGTACAGTCTGAATGTCTCCATTTATTTATAAGTTGGAATATATCTGCAAAGGTTACTTTTTCATTCTAATTATTTTTATTGCATTCCTAATGCACATTGGGGCAAGAAAAGCATAGTTGTTTAAATTGCTAAATGCAATAAGATGAATTTCATCTACCGAGACAGTATTTAAATAGTAATTCTGCCCCATAGACTTAATCTCATTAGACCATGCTGGCTTTGAGTTACATTTTAGTTGAGATTTTACAATCTCTATGCTCAGTAATTTTGTGGTGGAAAAGCATGCATGCTGCATATTTACATGATAACATAGCCGGTGAGGTAAAGGAGAACATTAAGCCACACTTTATACTGGCTTCTATTCATAAAGAAACAGCTATAGTATTCCCCACGTCAAAACAAGCTGAGGAAAAAAACTGAAACAATACAAGCTTTAGCCAAATAACGTCTTGTTGAAAACAGGCTTCTGTATTTGAACCTATTGAAAGGAGGTCATCCAGGTAAAGCTAAAATTTGGTACCGACCCTTCTGTTCGGCTAAGCAGTATTCTATAGTGTAACCTATTGGGCAGCACAGTGACTTTGTGATTAGCACTCCTGTCTTGCAACATTAGTGTTTTTGGTTTGAATCCCAAC
Source organism: Aquarana catesbeiana (assembly GCF_042186555.1). Taxonomy (NCBI): domain Eukaryota; kingdom Metazoa; phylum Chordata; class Amphibia; order Anura; family Ranidae; genus Aquarana; species Aquarana catesbeiana. Next base: position 64,091,464 of record NC_133328.1, on the reverse strand, counting down.
CAGGATATTGAAGCAAGTGTGTCCAAGCTACCACCTCCAAGTAGTAATTTTCCACCTCAGAAGCAGGGCACTCATCCTGAAAAGGTCTCTGCCATGAATAAGGCCTGACAGCTGAAACACATTGGCTCTACGATTTTTTTGACACTCGCCTTTTCCTTTTTTTTGACCAACCAGGATACTATTGCATGGAATTTGCATGTTCTCCCTGTGTTTCCTTGGGATGCTCTGGTTCCTGTCTAAATTGGCCATTGTATATGCATGCATGTGAGATAGAGGCCTTAAGCTGGCCATAGATGATGAACAGATTTCTCCATTTATTTTTTTTTTGCCTGTCATGCCACATGTCACTTTCTTTCTTTTTCAGCTGTTGATTGATATGGTTGGCTCCATGGATGATGTTCTCCAAGAGGCTTCTGCTGGTTGCATCGCCAATATACGACGACTAGCTTTGGCTAATGAAAAAGCAAGATATGGCTAAAGAAAGAAGAACTGTGTCTACTGTTTGTTCAATCTCATTTCACATTGTGTTAATACTTTCAGGACAACTCTGCTTAAGCATATTGGGCGGAGGGAGATTAAGAGACATGTATGTGTGAATTCTGATAATTTTCCCTATGTATCCACTGACTTTAATGTTTCCATGATGAGCCCTTTGCCTGGTCATTTTTAATTGTACTGGCTTTTTCAGAAAAAGTTATTGTCAACGTAAAGGAACACTTAGCGGGAGGTAGAAGTTTGTGGTGCAATTAGTGGATGGTAGAAACAAAGATAAACAACACTTACACATGTATGTCCCAGCTCACCTCCACCCAAACCGCTTTGCTCAGTCTTCCCTTAAAGGGACTTTGAGGCTAAAATACCTGTATAAAATAACATTTACCTGGAAGTAAGTCATTAAAGTGGTTGTAAACCTCTGAAACATAGTGTTCTGTAGTGTGTACTTGCCTCTAGCTAAAGCAGCTAATGTGATTTCTGTCTCCTCTCTTCTGCTAACTGCATGAGTCACTTCTAAAAGTCTATGCCGACACCAGACAATTCTGAGAGATGGCCCTACCACCCCAGCAAACAACAGGAATGTTTCCCTACGGGACTGTGTTTTGGGGGGATCCATTCCTTCCACTCAGGTCTCAGTTTACACTCTATGCTGTGCGGTATGTGACATCCAATCTCTGCCCCTGCCTTCTAAAGTGCAAAAATGCTGTGTAAACTATACACTTTAAAATGCTGTAGAGGAGAAAGGGCTTCAGAAGGTACAGGTACAACTTATGTAGGAGGATTTGTTTTATCTCTGTGTATCACCTGAGGCTAGCCACTTCAGTGGGTGTATGTAAGGGTTTACAACCACTTTAAATACTCGCACCAGCAAAATCTCTGCTGCATTAAAGGGAAACCACTGGCTATCTGAATACAGTACATAGTAGTGGCCTAGGCAGGAATAACCACTAAGCACACCATGGGAACAGGAATCAAACGGATCCTGCAGTTTCGTAGCTAGCAATTTCTCTTCAATGCAACAGAGATCAGCAACACAAGTGGTGGGAGAACATTAAATATCTTGCTAAGTATTAAATATAAAAAAACAACCTGTATTAATAAATATGCATTCATACATGTAGGGAATACACAGTGAATACACCTATCCCATTATTAGGGGGATTACACACAGATGGTAATACTTAATACTGTTAATTAACATTATTTTTGAAAATTTACTGTGCATTCTCTAAACCAATGTTTCTCAACTCCAGTCCTCAAGTACCCCAACAGGTGTTTTCAGGATTTCCCTCAGATGAAATGGCTGTGGTAATTACTAAGGCAGTGAAACTGATAAAATCACCTGTGCAAAATAATGGAGAGCCTGAAAACATGACCTGTTGGGGGTACTCGAGGACTGGAGTTGAGAAACATTGCTCTACACCAGTGTTTCTCAACTCCAGTCCTCAAGGCGCCCCAACAAGTCATGTTTTCAGGCTCTCTATTATTTTGCACAGGTGATTTGATCAGTTTCACTGCCTTAGTAATTACCACAGCTGTTTCATCTGAAGGAAATCCTGAAAACATGACCTGTTGGGGTGCCTTGAGGACTGGAGTAGAGAAACACTGCTCTACACAACCATTTACTTACAATACCCAGAAATTAGATAAGTGTGTTTATTGTATTCTTTGTGTTATTTCCTTATAGCCATGATGAAGGGGGATGCTCTAAACTCCCAAATGAGTTGGCTTCATTGAGTATAACTTTTAATAAACTTCTGGACTTGACATACATACCACCAAACACCGCTCATAAAACCTAAAAGAATTTCTATCTCTTTCCTCTCTCTATCCAAAAATGTAAAAATTGCTGGGTGCGTTTTTTTTTTTTTTAATTTGTCAATGTCTTAGCTAACTATTTAAAATTTGTTACATTCTGAACACTGTATCTTTGTTAGCTAGGGTTCAGCTGACAAGATGGCTCCCCCCAGCACCGCTACCATCTGTTATACTTTAAAAGGATTCAGTTATAAATCTGTTCGTTAACGCTGACTGTACTCAAGATGCTTTCAGTATGTTCAGACAGCAATGTGTACATTGCCCAGTATGCATCACTAGTAAAATCCATAAAACATAATATGTGTACTATGTCCGCTTATGTCAAAACCGATGTGCATTTCACAGTATGTTACCGCCCTGGATCTTATAAACCTGTCATTGTGTGCTCTGCAGTATTTTTAGACCTGAGCAACAACACTGACTGCCAATCAGACATGACATCTGGCAGTACAGACATACTGAAGCTGGAATGCCCACTTCATTCCAACAGAATGGTGTAACTTCTTTCAGTGTTACAATGATACCTGCTTCCAACATCTAATTATACCAAAGAAGCTGATATATAAATTAGAGACTGACAGCCAAGGCTCTCCAGGCATCTAGTATGCCTTGCCATGCTGGGAGTTTTCAACAGCTGGAGAGTTACAATTCACCTAAACCTGACCTAAATATTTCCATGGGTTAATTAGGATGACCACTGATACACCAACATACCAAGATGTGATTATATAGAGAATATAAACTACTACTAAATTTTAGAGGATGATATAATGCGGCTGTATATAATACAAATGCCTTTAAAAGTGTTTTTTTCAGTTTAAACTTTGGCTGCATTCACACCTGATCGTTTTCATCTTGTAAAACGCCTGAAAAACACCCAACGTCACCCCAGATTTTAGTCATGCCCCCCCAGGACCAGTGACACCGGTATCAGGAAGCAGAAGGGTCGGGGGGGCAGCACAGCCTCAGCGAAGCCAAGTCTGCCTGGTTGCACAGTGCCCTGCCCCTGTCTGCGGCACTTCATCATTCATTTTCATGGAGCAGGGGTGCAGACCTGAATACATGGTGTAATTTGTTGTTATGGTGCTGGTGGCCTGTGCACTGGCACAATTAAAATGGACAAGGTTGATCCAGGGTGTTGATTCAGAAGAGAACATAGGCATAGCTCCCAACTGTCCTTGATTTGGAGCAATGTCCCTCTGTTCCTCATTCCTCCTCATTTGTCCCTAATTTTGGTCTGATCTATATAGATGTATATAAAATTCACTTTTTATCTATCAAAAAGTGTTTTCCAGCGCTAAACCTTTCATCTGATTTCTAAATTGCTGCATTTGTATATTCCAAGAGCCAATATAAAGGAGTAGTAGTGGTAAAAAAAGCACTTGTGGGTTTAACCAATCTTGTTTTTTTGTAGAACTCTCCTTTAAGGGGGCGCGGCAAGGGGTATGTCCTATGCCTGCATACTTTTGCAGATAGGTGTTCCTCATTCTCATCTCAAAAAGTTGGGAGATATGAACATAGGTCCTGCTTTTGCCCAGACCTGCTCCACCTCCCAACCCCTGCCATGATGCTGCAGGCACAGTGAGGATTTGAAGGTAGGACTCTATTTTTGAAGGGGAACTGAAGATCCTGTTGTAAAGAAGGCTGCCTGTAATGTGATAGGGGCTCTCACTGATTAGATGAGGGCTGACCTTGATGTGATGGGTCTGACACTGATGTGATGGGGGCTGATACCGATGTGAAGGGGGCTGACACTGATGTGAAGGGGTGGACTCTAAAGTTCAGGGGGAAAACTCTGATGTGACGGGGCTGACCTTGATGTTATGGGTCTAACACTGATGTGATGGGTCTGACACTGATGTGATGAGGGCTGATATCAATGTGAAGGCGACTGACACTGATGTGAAAGGGTGGACTCTAAAGTTCAGGGGGAAAACTCTGATGTGATGGGGCTAACTCTAATGTAAAGGTGGTAATTGTATATTGGGTTCATAGGACCTTTTCAGTCACTGTCCTGCAGAGTGTACATGTGCTTTGGTGAGTAGAGTAAGAAACAGGAGTATGAGTAGGAGCAGGGCTTTTTCTGATGCATCACACTGTACAGCTGAACAACAACTGAACACAACCCATGGTGGGCGGGGCCCTGACAACCTCTTTAATAATAACCTTGCACTGGTATCTTCAGGATCACAACTTCGTAGAGGTTCCCCAATTGTCCACAAAGGACTGCTGAAGATGGTAACCTCCATTTACATAATCTGTGGATGTGTACCCAACAGATTGTGGCATTTACATTTGAACTGCAAATCCCCTTTAAGAGAAAAAGAATTAGTAATATAAATTAACTTTGCTTTAGGTGCCTGGACCCCCTAATGATCCAAGTTTCATATAATATAAACACCATTCATAAAACCTCCTAAAATTAATTATGACATGCAACTCTTGATATAGCTGTGAATAAAGACAATTTCCATATCGCATAAAAACTAATCCAAGTAAAACACCAAAACGCAGGACTGTAATAAATGATACACAAAAATGCTTACTCTGAAAACCAGAATTCCCTCAGAACAGGCCCGCTGGAGTCCCACACATTTTTATTTTGCTAAAGTCTATGTTTTATTACCATTCCTGAAAAGAACAGGTTTATGAGGTCATTACACAAACCAAGCAGCCCTGACCACAAAAAAGTGCTGATTTACTATAACATAAGTTCTAGCACATGGCAAACAGAGTCAAATCGACATCATTAGACTGATTCTACTAAATGTACATTTCTTAACAGAGTGCGTTTTATGATATAAAGAAACATGTTATGGTTTAAAGTATGTAACCGTAACGGAGTTAAGCTGTGCTAACCAGATTGGCTCCAAAATTTTGCTGACGATCAGATCCTATCTGTGCAAATAAAGTCAATATCCTGAAATTACTCTCTATTGAGATCAAGCCATTCTAGGCATGTGTGAGTGATGGGGTCCTTCCTACGTGTTCCACCCATCTAACCACAAGCTATGTACAAAAATATTATTAAGCAAATAAAACTAATGAACTACTGGAGACACTATGTGGTCTGATTTATATGGAGAGCTGCCCCTGGACCACACAGTCCCAAAAAATAAAGCGGCTGCCTTCTATTCAAACTTCAGAGAGGCTTGTGACTCCTCTCAGCAGCCCCTGCACCACCTCTCCTTGTAGGTCTGATGCTGGATTTAGTGTTTGTAGGTGGCCATACAAAACAAATGTAATGCATACAAGCAAACATAAACAAGAATGATCTGTTTTGGTGCGACTACTTTCACACTTATGCTTAAAGTGGATGTAAACCCCCAATTTTTTTTTATTTTTATGTCATAATGTAGAGTTTAAGATTTCCTATCATTTGAGCCCAGTCTTGCCACAAAGAGTTAATCCATCTCTGAGCAATCCTCTTTTATTGTTCAGTGAGATAAAACTTGACAGAGAAAAACTTTGTCAAATCCTCCCCCTTGCTGTGAGTGACAGGTGATTTACATATCTCGTGCACTAGCCTAAGACATGCATGATCTTTTAATTCCCTCCCCCACTCCTTTCTTCAGCAGCTCTGCAAGGATTGGCTGTTCCACACCTCTCCATGATTTGGCATGCTGAAGTCATGTGGTTACTTTCCTGTCTTTTCACTGGTTGTTAGAGATCATAGCAGAAGTTCAGTGTAAGAAATACACAGGAGAAAATGCCTATTGACAAGGGGAGTGTAGAGGTGGGCGGGGAGTCTACTGACATCACGACTCCACCCACCGAGCTCCAGACAACAGACCCACCCACAGAATCTGCAGTTTTTCGGGTCTCATAACAGACAGAGGGGAGACATTTGACAGGAAAAGATACATGCAGGAGGCATGTATATCCTTACCTATGGCAGTAGTTTAGAAAGGATGACATTGGGTTTACATCCACTTTAAGCACCTGCATTAGTTGCATAATGCGAAAGCTGAACTCCAGTTAATCATAATAACCTCACTGGTTTGTACTGCCCCCCTTACCTCAATTCCAAGGGTTAAAAGTTTAAGTTTAGGGGAGGAATACTTATTCCTCCCCTAAACACCCCTAAATACTTATTCCTAAAATACTTTTTCCTCGCAACCTCATAGCTGGTGCCCTCCGCAGCACCCAGAATATGGGTGCTGTGGAGGACACCAGCTATGGGGTTGTACTGTAAAGCCACGGCCAACAGTTTTGAGAATGACACAAATATTAATTTTTACCAACTCTGCTGCCTTGCTTTTTATGATGGCAATTTGTATATACTCCAGAATGTTATGAAGAGTGATCAGATGAATTACAATTAATTGCAAAGTCCCTCTTTGCCATAAAAATGAACTTGATCCTATGAAAAAAAAAAAACATATCCATTGCATTTATGAAGAAGACTTCAGGGTGCACGAGAAAGTCCAGCAAGCGACAGGGCTGTCTAGTACAGTTGATTCAGCTGCGGGATCGGGCACCACCAGGGCAGAGCTTGCTCAAAAATGACAGCAGACAGGTGTGATTACATCTGCACACACAGTGATGAGAAGACTTTTGGAGGATGGCCTGGTGTCAAGAAGAGCAGCAAAGAAGCCACTTCTCTCCAGGAAAAACATCAGGGACAGAGTGATATTCTGCAAAAAGTACCGGGATTGGACTACTGAGGATTGGGGTAAAGTAATTTTCTCTGATGAACCCCTTTCTGATTGTTTGGGGCATCCTGGAAAAAACATTGTCCAGAGAAGAAAAGGTGAGTGCTACCATCATACCTGTGTCATGCCAGCAGTAAAGCATCCTGAGACTATTCATGTGTGGGGTTGCTTCTCAGTCAAGGGAGTGGGCTCAATTTCTATTTTGCCTAAGAACACAGCCATGAACAAAGAATGGTACAAAAAACATCCTCCCAGAGCAACTTCTCCCAACTATCCGAAAACAGTTTGGCGACGAAAAATGCCCTTTCCAGCATGATGGAGCACCTTGCCATGAGGCAAAAGTGATAACTAAGGGGTTTTTTAGCAGCAGAGTTAGTGAATTCACTTTGAATTCACTAACTCTGCTGCTAAAAAAAACCCTGGGGGAACTCTCCCATATTGTAAGTTTTTGGGGTATGCAGCCCTAATATCTCTCATACCATGTGTCTTCCCTATGCTAAAGTGATAACTAAGTGGCTTGGGGAACAAAACATCGAAATGTTGGGTCCATGGCCAGGAAACTCTCCAGACCTTAATCCCAATGAGAACTTGTGTTCAATCCTCAAGAGGAAAGTGAACAAAAAATATTCCACAAATTCTCACAAACTCTAAGCATTGATTATGGAAGAAGGGGCTGCCATCAGTCAGGATGTGGCCCAGAAGTGGATTGACAGCATGCCAGGGGGAATTGCAGAGGTCTTTAAAAAGAAGGGTCAACACTGCAAATATTGAAAAATGAAACTTAATGTAATTGTCGATAAAAGCCTTTGACACTTATGAAATGCTTGTAATTATACTTCAGTATACTTTAGTTACATCTGACAAAAAGATCTAAAAACACTGAAGAAGCAGACTTTGTGAAAATTAATATTTATGTCATTCTCAAAACTTTTGGCCACGGCTGCTTATATGTATTCATTTCACAAATAGATATTTAATAAACAACAAAGGATTCCCAGAGCATCATAAGGTTTCAAAGTAACCAGCAAAGCAGAGGCTGCTCCCTTTCAGACGACACTGATGCCCCATACACACGATCAGAAATTCAGTCAGAAAAAACTTGGATGGTTTTTCCGACGGAATTCCGCTCAAGCTTGCCTTGCATACACACAGTCACACAAAAGTTCTCTGAACTTTCGTCCGTCAAGAACGCGGTGACGTACAACACTACAACGAGCCGAGAAAATGAAGTTCAATGCTTCCGAGTATGCGTCAAATTGTTTCCAAGCATTCATGATTTTTTGCGCGTCCGAATTGCATACAGACAAATGCATTTTCGGATAGGAACTTTTTCCAACCGAAAAATAGAGAACCTGCTCTCAATCTTTTGCTGGCTGGAATTCTGTCAGCAAAAGTCCGATGGAGCATACACACGGTCAGAATTTCTGACCAAAAGCTCACATCCAAATTTTGCTGGCAGAATTTCTGATCGTGTGTATGGGGCATGAGTCTCTTTTTTTATGTAGAATACAACAGGAGGAGTGAGTTTCCATAATGGCATGTGGCAAAAATAGGAACTCTGCCATTAAGATATGAAAAGCGTCTCCTTGATTTACCTGACCAAATCCACCTACAACTGAAATATCAGTTTTCATTGACTGATACATTAAATAAATCCGATAAAGCTTTGGAATGAAGCTACAGCTTTATAGGGGTGGTCTAGGCCATTCTACTAACATCTTCAAATTAGAAGAAGTGGGAAGGTCTGCCTACTTTAAAAACCTGACCCTTCCCAGTTTGGGAAAATTATAAATTCATAGACTAAATTGTAAGACTATTTTAAATAACATGAAAGCAGAAGTCTCTGTAAGAAAAAGTCATCCTTCCCTTCCCTATTTGAGGTCCTTTCCCTTCTCCTATGGTGGTGGCAGTGGGAGGTCTTTATTGCTTCACTGAATAGCACTGAAGATGTGTCAGCTCACTGCATTAATATTCTGAGCCCAGGCTGCATGATGGGGTTCGTGACAGCTTAGCCCCAGAGAAAGCGGTTGACTTATGCAGGTTGTTTCTCATAACAGAAATGGAGTGCCATCTAATGGTGCACACAAATTACTGTGGGTGACAGCACAGGGCTAAGACCTTTACTGAGCTCCTATTTTTTTAGCTGGGGTTCAGCTTTAAAGTGGTTGTAAAGGCATAAGGTTTATTACCTTACTGCATTCTAAGAAGAAGGGTAAAAAAACTTTTGCATGCAGCTCCCCCCTGCAGCCCCCACTAAATACATACCTGAGCCCGATCTTGATCCAGCAAAGTGCAGGAGAGCCAAGGCTCATTGTCTGTCTTGCTCCTCATTAGCTCAGTACAGCAGCGGGAACCAATGGCTGTCAATCAGAGGCAGTGACGAGGGAGCAGGGGGCAGGGGCGAGCTTCACTGTGTGTCTTATGGACACACGGAGCCGGGCTTGGGAGCGAGCAAGCACAAGTTATCCCATAGCAAGCATTTTACTATGGGGCACTTGCCGGGGGGAGGAGCCAGGAGCACCGGTGGGACCCTAGAAGAGGAGGATTGGGGCTGCTCTGTGCAAAACCATTGCACAGAGCAGGTAAAGCCTCGTACACACGATCGGATTTTTCACAGACAAAACCTCCAACTTTTGTCTGAAGAGCGTTGGCCAGGAACTTGTCTTGAATACAAACGGCAAGAAATTGTCGGCCAACAAACACAAACGTAGTGACATACTACGTGGTTTTTCAGCTCTTTAGCGCTACCCTTTGTGCTCCTTCTGCTAATTTTTTGTTAGTAGAAGTTTGGCAAGTGTTGATGCATGCTTTTCATTTCACGTTTTATATTTCACGCTTTTCAGTTCGTTTCTGAACGGCCGTTCGTCAACCAGCCATGTTGCGGAATCGGAGGAGATAACGTCTTATTTATTATTGACCTTGGATTTATTGCTTTGACCCAAGTCCAGTCCAGTAACAGGAGGAGGAGGAGGATTTCTTGGACCAAAAATTGGTTGCTTTATTAATGGTGACCAATTATGTCATATGCCTTTGCTGCGGGAGCTCCAGGAGAATAATCCAAATGATTTTCGGGAATAATCTCCAGATGATGAACCTCTACTTTCACCAACTCTTGGCATTGTTGACCCCTATATTAGGAAGCAGGACACATGCATGAGGCTTTTATTTTATTTTTTGGTTGAATAATGATTTGATTTGGTATATTTTCGATATTTTTGGATGCATAGAATGCACTTTTTGGTTAAGTTCTATTGGCAGATAGCATGTCTAATTTTATTTGTTTTTTTTTTTAATGCACAAAAATAATTGTGGAGAATAATACTTGGCTATGACAGTTTGGGAGTAGGCAGTTACATTTTAAAAAACACAATGTAAAATTGACAAGGGACACCAACATAGTTGTATCTTTGATCTTAAAAACTATGGGATAATGGTGTTGTGGTAACTTGCACCAAAAAAAACAACAAAAAAAAAAAACAAGCATAATAATATTATTCTTGATATTACTAGAAAAAAAAAATCCTTTGAAATTCGTTTGCAATAACTCCATCAGTATCACCAGCAAAGCAGCTTCATCATTATTCCATTAAAGAAGAAGAGAATGTGCATTGCATTTCGAGATTTCATAATTTGCCACGTCGCGAATGTTAATTCTCCATCACGAACGCTAGTCTACAAGACTGACCACTTCTGGCTCGTCCTTGCTTCCGAGCATGCATGTTTGTACTTTGGACTTTTGTCCAACAGACTTGTGTACACACGCTCGGAAAATCTAACAACAGACATTTGTCCGTGGGAAATTTTAAAGCCTGCCATCCAACATTTGTCCACGGAAAATCCGTCAACAATTGTCCGATGGAGCATACAAATGGTCGTATTTTGCACCAACAGCCTGTCATTACTCAATTCCCGTCTGAAAATCCGATCGTGTGTACGAGGCTTAAGTATAACATGTTTGTTATTTTAAAACAAAACTGAACCTTTACTATTACTTTCAATTATAGAATGGCTTATTTTGCAACCATACATCTTGATTATTTTTTCAAGAAAGTGAAGTTTTCTTTAAACATTGTATGTCTTCATGAGGGCATGTACAGAAAAATGTAAAAAGAAATACACTCTATTGTATCTGTTGAAATAAAATAAAAGCAAAACAGCCTTGTGCAAGGCTTCATATAATTTCAAGAAAACATAAGCGTATAAACGTATTTTCATGCAATCAATACCTCAAAGAGCGTCACATATATAAATTGTTATATAAATATGTATATTCCCATACTTGTTTTACTTGGCAGTGTATTCAAAGGCAATGGCACATGCTTAACATTAAGAGCCACATATTTCAAGTAAATTACTAAATTATGGTGTATCCACTTTGGTGCAGTAATAATAAAAATACATTTTTGTCTTTACTTGTTCAATTACAGCATTCTTTTTACTGTTGCAAGTGATGCGGAAAGAATATCATTTTAAAACACACAAATATTTGGCCCAAAAAGAAAACAGGGACTGTATTGTATGTTAAGGACTATTTCATAAACAATTACACTTAAGAGGATTAGTATAATGTTATTGTAGAATTACACTTAAAGTGATACTAAAGTCTCATTTTTTTTCCGTTAAAAAATAACAAATTTGTCTATACTTACCTGCTCTGTGTAGTGGTTTGCACAGAGCAGCCCAGATCCTCCTCTTCACAGGTCCCTCTTTGGTGCTTCTGGCCCCTGCCTCCTGTGGAGTGCCTTGTGTAAACATGAAACTGTGCTGAGAGAGCGCGCCTTGCGCACCCCCGGCAAGTCATCGGCAGGAATCAGAAAGCTCCAGATGCATACTTGCGATTCAGAGCTTTCCGGTCATATGACCACTGTGAGAACCAATCACAGCGGTCACAAAACCCAAATGCCCACCTCACGGCATTTAGAACTCTTAAAGAAGCATCAGTGGGAAGGGATTTAAGTTTTTGTAAACCCTTACAGACCACTTTGACCTACAGGTAAGCCTAGATTAAGGCTTACCTGTAGGTCCAAGAAATATCTCCTAAACCTGCATGGTTTAGGAGATATTTGCAAAAAGACAGGCACCACTGAGCATGCCGCTGCTAACAGCGATATGCTGTTAGTGGCGGCTCCAGTGCGCATGTGCGGGAGTGATGTCATCGCGGCTCCGGCCAATCACAGCGCCGGAGCCACGATACCCGGAAAGAAGATGGACGCTCCATAGCAGAGGGGACAGTGGTGACATCGCAGGCTCCTGTGTTAGGTAAGTGACACATAATGGATGCATAGTAGCCCATTATGCTTTACCTTTGCAGGGAAACAAAGAGGAAGTAAACCCATCAAGGTTTGCTTCCTCTTTAAGTGGATTTGTAAGCTTGGTTTTCAGATGTTTTCAGGCTCAAGCGTTTTTGTTTTAGGCAATATAAAGCTTGTTTCCAAGAAAAAAAAAGTCAAGAAATTGCAAGAAAAACATGTTAAAACACATATTCAGGTGATCCCATTGACAATACAATGGTCCAATCCAAGAATCCAAGGATGGGATTATGTTACTAGAACAGGGTGCTTCCACAACTGTCACACCTCCCATCCTGTTCTTGGACAATTAACATCTGCCTTGACAAATTCCATGAGGATTAGATTAAGGTGACTGTGTTACCTCTGTTGATATAAATTTATAAATATCCTCCCGACACTCACTAGAACTGAAGAAGTGGCTTGCATAAGCTATGACAGGTCTTCAACATTACAGAACAAGTCCGGTCAACTATGACTAACTACCAGAAAATGTGTGATGCTATTCAGGCAGTTCTCTAATCCAGACACAGCTGTTGGACATCATCATCATTATCTGACCTCATGATTGGATTGATTGGATCGTGAAAGAACATCAATACACTGATAAGCTCTATCTTTCTGACAGGGAAACTCAAGGGGTTTCAATAACATTGACTGCTGAAGCCAAATTAAAAATAGATGTATTTATTATACAAGCATGTAGTTTAGCTACAGGCAGGGAGAACAATACAGTACATGGTGATAGTTTCAAAAGAATTGCTGTCTGACTAATGCCGCGTACACACGATCTTAATTTCCGACAACAAAACCGTGGATTTTTTTCCGAAGGATGTTGGCTCAAACTTGTCTTGCATACACACGGTCACACAAATGTTGACGGAAATTCCGAACGTCAAAAACGTGGCGACATACAACACGTACGATGAGCCGAGAAAAAGGAAGTACAATAGCCAGTGTGGCTCCTTTGGCTTGATTCCGAGCATGCGTGGACTTTTGTGTGTCGGACTTGTGTATACACGCTCGGAATTTCCGACAACAAAGTTTGTTGTCGGAAAATTTGAGAACCTGCTCTCAAACATTTGTGTGTGAAAATTCCGACAGCAAATGTCTGATGGAGCATACACATGATCGGACTTTCCGGCAACAAGCTCACATCAAACATTTCCCGTCGGAAATTCCGACCGTGTGTACGCGGCATAAGGATTTTCTATTACAATTTATACATTCTGAAGGGGGTGGCACCTGACTAACATTCATTGATATGCAGATGGTCATTCATATAAGCTTGTCCCTTCCAAGGCTCGTTGGCTGAACAGGTCTTCAAAGGCCGAGATAGCAATCTTACAAATGTAGGGGTGGGAAACTGGTGTTCTCATACATAAAAGAGGAAATACAAGATGTTACATCATCTGCTTCATTACCAATATATTTTATATTAAAAATATATTTTATTTACACCTAAAATGGCGGTTCCCTCTTCCTCTTCAGTCCCTCCTGTTGGCAATATACTTTCCACAAAAAAAACTGTCCCTTCCTTCGTTGGAGTTATGGAAACATATCACTGCTATTTCAAGTAATCCACACACTAGTTGAAGTGAAAACTTGGGCCTGTGACCATTGACAGTGTAGCGGTTTCCACTCTGCTGTCCCTGTGTGGTGGTCCCACATCACAGTTACCTTTGGATCATGGAGGTGCTGATATGAGGAAGAAGGAACAAACCTTGGATTAACTGGTTTAATATCACATCTAAGAAGTTTAGTAATATGTATTTTGAGATAATAATAAAAAAACATATATTGTCAGGAGGAACCCATGACATAGAGAGGACAGTTCCAATAGAGTATAGAATATCAGAAAGTACCAAAAAGGTTGTTAAACCAGCCCCTGATGTTATCAGAAATACCATCAAGCATGGACTTAGGCCTTCTCCTTAAGGCTGTCACAACTTCTTTTACCTTGTTAATGTGATCAGTTATATTAATATTATAATCAGGTATATACATACAACAAGTGTCATTAATAATGTTTCCTGACAGCATAGGCATCGCCAGGGTGTGGCTATCGAGGCTGGAGCCCCGAATGTGGAGCCCAAAGCCCCGAGTCTCAGCGGTTTGCGGCTGCGGTGGGCGGCATTGGAGGTGGAGGAGAGACGAATAAGTGGATGAGCAGAGATGACATCATCTCTCTCCGCCCGCCCGTCACCACTCTTCCGCCCTCACAGCCGGGCCACTTCAACATGGGAGTGATGTGCGGCGGGGAGCAGAGAAATTACATTATCTCTCACTGCCCGTCCCGCATCTCTGCTCTCCTGCCCTCACTACATGGACCAGTGCTGCCAGCCTGCCACCAATGCAGCGACAATGCACATTTGGTGGCACTGGCTGGCATGGCAAGTGACAATCTGCAAATGGTGGCAAGTGACAATCTGCAAATGGTGGCAAGTGATGTGGCAAGTGATAATCTGCAAATGGTGGCAAGTGATAATCTGCAAATGGTGGCAGGTGATTTGGCAAGTGACAATCTGCAAATAGTGGCAGGTGACAATCTGCAAATGGTGGCAAGTGACATGGCAAGTGACAATCTACAAATGGTGGCAAGTGACAATCTGCAAATGGTGGCAAGTGACGTGGCAAGTGACAATCTGCAGATGGTGGCAAGTGACGTGGCAAGTGACAATCTGCAAATGGTGGCAAGTGACAATCTGCAAATGGTTGCAAGTGACGTGGGAAGTGACAATCTGCAAATGGTGGCAAGTGACAATCTGCAAATGGTGGCAAGTGATGTGGCAAGTGACAATCTGCAAATGGTGGCAAGTGACCATCTGCAAATGGTGGCAGGTGACATGGCAAGTGACAATCCACATCTAGTTGCATCTATCCGCATGACATCTTACACATTTACACATTTATACGTTTGAATGTCAAGCTCCAGCACTCATCTCAGTTCTGTTGTTTTTGAGAACAAAAAAAACAAGTTTTTTCAGAAACCTTTAAAAAGAATTTTTTAATCGCTTATATATGTTGACATTTGTCAACATGAATACATTTCGTTTATGCATTCACGTCTTCAACAGTGATTCCACTATAGGACGCACATCTAATTACATCAATGCCAAAACCCAACACAAACCCACGATCAGCTGTTTAGAGTTAAGTAATTAACATGGGGTCATGTGGTAGACATATAGTGTGTATATAAGAGGTTATCACTTTTGTACAAACCAGCTATGAGTAAGCGCTCTATGGGAGCGTGAAACGCGTTAGCGGTTATGCTGCATTATTCCAACAGAGCCATGTACGGATTTTTAAATCATGTTATTATTTTTTCAATAAAGAGGATTTTATTTTTACCTTTCCAATCCGGAGTGCGGCTGTCCAGATTTTTTCCATTTGCACATATACTATTGGAATAGCAATTTCCGGCACCTGGGGCTCTCACAATTATCTACACAGCGGAGGACGGGAAGTATGAACCCGGTTACCTGGAGCGGTGGCAACCATCCTGCACATCTAGTGGCAGGTGACGGTGGCAAGTGACACGCCCAAGGATCCCACTGATTCTGCATTATGGTGAGTTGAACCACTTCATTATATATTACAATGTAACAATAGAAACAATGCGCTTCGATCACCCTGACACCATATTAATCATGGTGCCATGATGATTGAAATACCAATACCAGCCTTCCTTTGCCTGCGAAAAATTGCTTACCACCGGCGTGCCTGCCCCCCTCAGGTTGGTGACCACTGCTATGGGCTCTAGCCCCAGATCTTTTTCAGACCTAGCAACGCCCCTGCCTGACAGTATACTAGAAGTTATATTTTCTGCTTTCAGAACACTTTTGGCCGTCCCAGTATCAACCAAACAGTCTAAATTTACATGTGGAAAATTAGAAAAAGTAAGGGATACAAAAGCATCTTGAATGTTACCATTACCTTTGAGAGAAACATCAGCATATATCATATTCTCAAGGGCTTCATTTGACACTGGTTGGCCTTCTTGTCAATGTCTACCCAGGTTAGAAGACTCCCTTTGTTCTAGTTCAGGTTCAGTTTGATGTTTAACTTCACCATTCCAACAATTTTTAGCATAATGCCCCTTTTCCTACATCTGTAACAGGTCACATTAGAGGGATCATGTTTAAAATGGCTGTTCCCTCTTCCCCTTCACTTCCCCACCTCACTGTGTAATGTAATAAAGCTTAAATAGCTTGCAGTGTTGCCCCTTCCTTCCCCAGTCTAAAGTCTGCTAATCATGGCTATACTGGAGGCTAATATGTCTTAAAGACATAACATGTAAATTTACATATATATTTACATATATAAATATATATATATATATATATATATATATATATATATATATATATATATATATATATATATATATATATATATATATAAAGATAATAATATATACTATTTCTATATAATAACATAAATAATATAATAATAAATAGAAAGCAAATAATACAGTCCTGAAGCACTGTAAAAAAATTCAAAACTATAACAGCACTCCTGTCAATCCATTTAAAACATGTCAGGCATTTATATGTGTAATCATATAAGGAATAGAAGGATGACACTTAGTGAGTACAGTTCTGAAGGAGGACGGTGGTCCTAGTAAACATTGTAAATGTGCACCAAACGCCAAGATCCACACTGTGTGTGTCACACTCCCCGAGGGGTTCAAATTCACCAAAAACAGTAAGTCTCAAGCCTTGAAATAATCAGGAAGAAGTCATCCAAGATATTGGTCTGGTTAGGGCTGCAAATCACTCCATGTATAAATTCATAGAAAAGAAAGATTTCACATAGCGTGATCCTGTTTACCAATTTTATTGCAAACCCCGCCGCCTAAAGATTGCACTTACGAAAGGTTTAAAATTAAGAATATAATATAATAATAAAAATATTAATAATAATATTATTAATATTAAATACATTTAATTGAATATATAAATAATAAATAATATAAAATAATTATATTCAATATAAATATACTATACACTGTATATATAAATATAAATAAAGATAGATAGATGGAATGTCTCAAAGATAAATTAGAGGGCAAAGATCTCTGTTAAGTTTCTGCAGTATCATAAACTTCATGTTTTTTTTCTGTAAGAAACTCACCTCATGGGCAGTAAGATCCTGGCTCTTAAAAGGGCATGGGTTAAACAGGGGTTTCATGCCACATACTCCTCCTATGCGAGGGCGGTGACCATCCTACCAAGCAAGTCCCTACCTTGCTCGGTGGAACAGGTTTTCCTCGATCCTGGGGGGCGCTATGTTATTTTGATTCTTGAAATGTATGCTCAGCGCTGGGCAATGGTTAATGTGTATATCCCTCCTCCGTTTGATCCCACTGTCCTATATACCATTTTCACAAAACTCGCCCCCCTCCAGGTTCACAAAGTTTTAGTCGGGGGGGACTTTAATGCCATCTTAGATCATACCAAAGACACCTCTAACCCCTTTAGATCTGCCCACCCTGATCTGGTGCTATGGGCAGACACTCTTGGTCTTCAAGAGCTTTGGCGGTGGAGGCATCCGGAGGACAGGATTTATTCACATACCTCAGCTACACATAAATCAGGATCACGTATAGATTTGTTGTTTGGGTCTGCTTCGACTCTGTCACATGTTGGGGCGGCCTCCTACCTCCCAGCAGGTCTTTCCGTTCACTCCCCGTTGGAGCTGTGCCTGTCTCTTGGCACCTCTCGCGAGCCAGGATGCTGGAGGCTGGCGTCACATTGGATAGACAACCCTCAAATGCAGGAAATAGTGGGACCCAAACTTACCGAATATTGGGCTGTCAATGAGGGTTCAACCTCCCTTGATGTGGTTTGGGAGGTAGGCAAGGCTCATGCTCGAGGGGAATATGTCTCCTCTATA
The DNA here is from genome assembly GCF_042186555.1 of Aquarana catesbeiana. Lineage (NCBI taxonomy): Eukaryota > Metazoa > Chordata > Amphibia > Anura > Ranidae > Aquarana > Aquarana catesbeiana. The sequence continues at coordinate 64,073,307 of NC_133328.1, read as the reverse complement.
AAGGTAGTGAGATCCGGTTTTGCAGCACAAACCACTCAATTGGAGCAGGATGAAAAAGTGGCGATGGGGCTCTTCATGGAGCATCCATCGCCTGAAAACTATTCCTCCCTAGATCAGGTGAGAAGAGCGTTTAGGCTCTATTACACCTCGCTGGTGCAGTCTAATACAAGGAAGTTTGTTGCCAAACTTTTCGAGTCAGGGGACAAGAATGAAAAATTATTGGCCAACCTAGTAGCGGAACCCTCACTCCAAACAGTAATTTCTAGAATCCAGACTTGCAAGGGAGATCAAATTACAGACCCTGAGGGCATACTGAATGAATTTCATCTCTTTTATGAAAAAATATACGAGGACCCAAACCCCACCCCCACTGAGGCTATACTAGATGTGTTGGGGGGAATTACTTTGCCTACTCTCTCTGAAGAGGACAGAAATAATCTAGATAGCCCCTAACACGCCAAGAGATAGAAAGTGCGATCTACTCCCTACCCAACAACAAATCCCCGGGTCCTGATGGACTACCCGGGGAATGGTACAAGACACACGTGACTTTACTGGCTCCCAGGCTCACTCAACTTTTTGCGTAGTGCCTGGAGACCGGAGGGTTGCCAGACAGTATGTATCAGGCACACATTGTATTGCTACCCAAACAGGGAAAAGACCCACTCTGCTGCTCATCCTACAGGCCCATCTCCCTACTGAATTATGACCTTAAAATACTTACTAAGGTACTCGCCAATAGGATTATGCAGGTGCTACCATCCCTTGTCAACTAGGGATGAGCTTCGAGTTCAAGTCGAACTCATGTTCGACTCGACCATGGGCTGTTCGCAAGTTCGCCAAACAGCGAACAATTTGGGGTGTTTGCGGCAAATTCGAATGCCGCGGAACACCCTTTAAAAGTCTATGGGAAAAATCAAAAGTGCTAATTTTAAAGGCTTATATTCATGGTATTGTCATTAAAAAGTGTTTGGGGACCTGGGTTCTGCCCCAGGGGACGTGGATCAATGCAAAAAAAGTTTTGAAAAAGGGACATTTTTTCGGGAGCAGTGATTTTAATAATGCTTAAAGTGAAACAATAAAAGTGTAATATACCTTTAAATTTCGTACCTGGGGGGTGTCTATAGTATGCCTGTAAAGGGGCGCATGTTTCCCGTGTTTAGAACAGTCTGACAGCAAAATGACATTTCAAAGGAAAAAAGTCATTTAAACTACTCGCGGCTATTAACCGCTTCCCTACCCGGCCATAGACAAATGACGTCCACAGATGGGATCTCCCATCCTGGGTGGACATCATATGACGACCTCGGGTTCCCGGCCGCCTAGGGGGCGCGCGCGCGCGCGCCGCGTTGCTCAGGACCCGGTGCGTGTGCCCGGCGGCCGCGATGTCCGCCGGGCACCCGCGATTGCCCGTTAACTGGGCCGGACCGTGGATCTCTGTGTGTAAACACAGAGATCCACGTCCTGTCAGCTCAGAGGAGAGCGATCTGTGTTCCCAGAACGGAGGAACACTGATCGGTCTCCTCCCCTTGTGCGTCCCCTCCCCCTACAGTTAGAAGCATTCCCTAGGAAACACATTTACCCCCTCCCCGCCCCCTAGTGGTTAACCCCTTCACTGCCTGTCACATTTACACAGTAATCAATGCAATTTTATAGCATTGATCGCTGTATAAATGTGAATGGTCCCAAAAATGTGTCAAAAGTGTCCGATGTGTCCGCCATAATGTCGCAATCATGAAACAAAATTAAGATCGCCGCTATTACTAGTAAAAAAAAAAAAATAAATAATTTTTTTTTAAAAATGCCATAAATCTATCCCGTATTTTATAGACGCTATAACTTTTGCTCAAACCAATCAATATATGCTTATTGCGATTTTTTTTCCCAAAAATATGTAGAAGAATACGTATCGGCCGAAACTGAGGAAAAAATTCGTTTTTTTTTTTTAAATTGGGATATTTATTATAGCAAAAAGTAAAAAATATTGTGTTTTTTTCAAAATTGTCACTCTTCTTTTGTTTATAGCGCAAAAAATAAAAACCGCAGAGGTGATCAAATACCACCAAAAGAAAGCTCTATTTGTGGGGGGAAAAAGGATATCAATTTTGTTTAGGTACAACGTTGCACGACTGCGCAATTGTCGTTTAAAGTGCGACAGCACTGAAAACTAAAAATTGGTCTGGGAAGGAAGGGGGTGAAAATGCCCGGTATTGAACCGGTTAATGAATTGCCGGTCCGACAATACACATAGAAGTTCATTGCTAAAAACGGCATGGGAATTCCCCACAGGGGAACCCCAAACCAAAAAAAAAAAAAAAAAATTACGTGGGGGATCCCCCTAAATTTCATGCCAGGCCCTTCAGGTCTGGTATGGATATTAAAGGGAACCTCGGCCAAAATTTTTTTAAAAAAATGACGTGGGGGGTCCCCCTAAATTCCATACTAGGCCCTTCAGGTCTGGTATGGATATTAAGGGGAACCCCGGCCAAAATGTAAAAAAAAATGGCGTAGGGTCCCCCTCAAAATCTATACCAGACCCTTCAGGTCTGGTATGGATTTTAAGGGGAACCCCGCGCCAAAATTAAAAAAACAAACGGCGAGGGGTCCCCCCAAAAATCCATACCAGGCCCTTATCTGAGCACGCAACCTGGCAGGCCGCAGGGAAAGAGGGGGGGATGAGAGAGCGCCCCCCTCCTGAACTGTACCAGGCCACATGCCCTCAACATTGGGAGGGTGCTTTGGGGTAGCCCCCAAAACACCTTGTCCCTATGTTGATGGGGACAAGGGCCTCATCCCCATAACCCTGGCCGGTGGTTGTGGAGGTCTGCGGACGGGGGGCTTATCGGAGTCTGGAAGCCCCCTTTAACAAGGGGACCCCCAGATCCCGGCCCATTCCCCCCCTGTGTGAAATGGTAAGGGGGTACAAAAGTACCCCTACCATTTCACTAAAAAACTGTCAAAAATGTTAAAAATGACAAGAGACGGTTTTTGACAATTCCTTTATTTAAATGCTTCTTCTTTCTTCTTTCTTCTATCTTCCTTCGGTTTCTTCCTCCATCTTCTTCTTCTTCTGGTTCTTCTGGTTCTTCCCATCCAGCATCTTCCTCCGCGGCGTCGGCGTCTTCTTCCCTTCTTCTCCTTGGGCCGCTCCGCATCCATGATGGCATGGAGGGAGGCGCCCGCTGTGTGATGCTTCTCCTCTTCTGACGGTTCTTAAATAAGGGGGGCGGGTCACCCGGTGACCCCGCCCCCTCTGATGCACGGGGACATGACGGAACTTCCCTGTGGCATTCCCCGTGACGCCCCGGGGAAGTCCCGTCAAGTCACCGTGCGTCAGAGGGGGCAGGGTCACCGGGTGGCCCCGCCCCCCGTTATTTAAGAACCGTCAGAAGAGGAGAAGTGTCAAACAGCGGGAGCCTCCCTCCATGCCATCATGGATGCGGATCGGCCCGAAAAGAAGATGAAGAGAAGAAGATGAAGAGAAGAAGATGAAGACAAGAAGATGAAGAGAAGAGTGGGAGCCTCCCTCCATGCCATCATGGATGCGGAGCGGCCCAAGGAGAAGAAGGGAAGAAGACGCCAACACAGCAGAGGAAGATGCTGGACGAGAACACCGGAGAAAGAACCAGAAGAACCAGAAGAAGAAGAAGATGAAGGAAGATAGAAGAAAGAAGAAAGAAGAGGAATTTAAATAAAGGAATTGTCAAAAACTGTCTCTTGTCATTTTTAACATTTTTGACAGTTTTTTAGTGAAATAGTAGGGGTACTTTTGTACCCCCTTACCATTTCACACAGGGGGGAGGGCCAGGATCTGGGGGTCCCCTTGTTAAAGGGGCTTCTAGATTCCGATAAGCCCCCGCCCGCAGACCCCCACAACCACCGGCCAGGGTTGTGGGGATGAGGCCCTTGTCCTCATCAACATGGGGACAAGGTGTTTTGGGGGGCTACCCCAAAGCACCCTCCCAGTGTTGAGGGCATGTGGCCTGGTACGGTTCAGGAGGGGGGGCGCTCTCTCGTCCCCCCCTCTTTTCCTGCGGCCTGCCAGGTTGCGTGCTCGGATAAGGGTCTGGTATGGATTTTTAGAGGGACCCCACGCCGTTTTTTTTTTTTTATTTTGGCACGGGGTTCCCCTTAAAATCCACACCAGACCTGAAGGGTCTGGTATAGATTTTGAGGGGGACCCTACGCCATTTTTTTTTAAAATTTTGGCCATACCAGACCTGAAGGTATGGAATTTAGGGGGACCCCCACGTCATTTTTTTTTAAAATTTTGACCGGGGTTCCCCTTAATATCCATACCAGACCTGAAGGGCCTGGTATGGAATTTAGGGGGACCCCCACATCATTTTCTTTTTAAATTTTGGTTCGGGGTTCCCCTGTGGGAAATTCCCATGCCGTTTTTATCAATGAACTTCTATGTATATTGTCGGATCGGCAATTCATTAATAGCCGCGAGTAGTTTTAAATTACTTTTTTTCCTTTGAAATGTCATTTTGCTGTCAGACTGTTCTAAACACGGAAAACATGCGCCCCTTTACAGGCATACTATAGACACCCCCCAGGTGCGACATTTAAAGGGATATTACACTTTTATTGTTTCACTTTAAGCATTATTAAAATCACTGCTCCCGAAAAAACAGCCGTTTTTAAAACTTTTTTTTGCATTGATCCATGTCCCCTGGGGCAGGACCCAGGTCCCCAAACACTTTTTATGACAATAACTTGCATATAAGCCTTTAAAATTAGCACTTTTGATTATTCATGTTCGTGTCCCATAGACTTTAACGGTGTTCGCGTGTTAGAACAAATTTTTTGCCTGTTCGCATGTTCTGGTGCGACCCGAACAGGGGGGTGTTCGGCTCATCCCTATTGTCAACATAGATCAGACTGGTTTTTTGCCCAGCAAGTCCACAGACATAAATCTTAGACGAATGTTCACCCATCTCCAGCTCCCTGCTGAGGAGAATGCCTCTCGGGTCTTGGTGTCTCTTGACATAGAGAAGGCATTTGACACAGTCAAGTGGTCATACATGATGCAGGTTCTCGAGGGTTTCGGCTTTGGCCCAACCTTCCAGAAATGGATCGGTCTACTCTACAAATCCCCCACGGCCAATATTAAACTGAGTGGTAGGCTCTCGCCCTCCTTCCCATGTAAGTGGGGGACGAGGCAGGGGTGCCCTCTCTCCCCTGCACTGTTCGCCCTGGTGATGGAGCCTCTGGTGGAGACCCTGCGGAAATCAGAGGAGGTATCAGGAATCCGGGTCGAATCAATAGTTGAGAAATTAGCTCTATATGCGGATGACTTAATCCTCTTTCTGCAAGATCCTGGCCCCTCACTTTCAGCGGCACTCCAGATTCTGGACTGCTTTGCTACTCTTTCTGGCCTCCACACCAACTGGAGCAAGTCACTCATTCTTCCCATAGATCCAGGGGCGAAACAGCAGTAATTCTAACTTACCTCTACAATGGGCAAATACCATCAGATACTTAGGGATCAATATCTCTCCCAATACCCAGGATTTCAGTAAACTGTCCCTGGTACTGCAATGGTATAAATCTAAATTAAAGGCCTGGTCAAATCTCCCACTAACACTTATAGGGAAAATTAATTTAATTAAAATGAAAAAGCTCCCAGTTCTACTGTATACACTAAGGCACTACCCAGTCTGGATACCTAAAACCCTCTTCCAACAACTAGATTCCCTAATGGCTTCCTTTCTGTGGCAATCACATCCGGCCAGATTTAGCAGGAAAATTCTACGCAGGCCTTGGACACAGGGGGGACTTGCTTGCCCTGACTTTCACACGTACTATTTGGCAGCAATGCTCACCCATGCCCACAATTGGCTGGTCTCAGATGATACCAGTGCATCAGTAGTCCTTGAGGCAGCACATCTGGGATCTTATGAGGCCCTTCGCAACGCCCTCTACAGGGGGATAGGAGGTTCACTGATAACCCTAACACAAGCTATGAAAGCGGTTGTCAGGGCTTGGCACATAGTGGTAGTTAAGCCTAACCTGGTAAAAGGCATATGGTCCCCAGACACACTGCTTTGGTGTAATCCCAGGCTGAAGGAATTTCACTCTTTGCAGGGCCCCGATCTGTGGGCTGGCAAGGGCATCAAATACTTGAAGGATGTCTGCGATGACCTGGGGTTGTTTACCTTTGACAGACTGAATGCACAAATTCCAACTCAAATTCTTTCTTTTTCAGGTTCCTGCAGCTCCGCCACGCCTTTGACTCACAATTCAAATTGGTTCAGCTCCGGGTTGAGCATGACAATCTCGAAACTCTGCTAAATGATATTGATCTCCGTAAGCTACTATCTCAACTATATCAGGCACTGCTGCCGTCCGTTCAGGTCGGATTGGATGGGCGAAGGTGCAGGAGCTGGACAGCGAAGACTGAGAGGACATGTGGGATTACCCATTACAAACACTAGTTGCAACTAGGCACCAGCTAATACAATTCAAAATCCTGCACAGAGTATACTATTATTATTATTATTATACAGGATTTATATAGCGCCAACAGTTTGCGCAGCGCTTTACAACATGGGGCAGACAGTACACTTACAATACAAATCAATACAGGAGGGATCAGAGGGCCCTGCTCGTTAGAGCTTACAATCTAGAAGGGAGGGTCAAGTGGAGACAAAGGGTAATAACTGTGAGGGATCAGCTGATGGAAAAAAATGAAAGTACAGTTGTTAGGTGTGGGTAGGATAGGCTTCTCTGAAGAGAAGGGTTTTCAGGGATCTTCTGAAAGCTAATAAAGTAGGAGATAAGCGGACAGATTGGGGTAAGGAGTTCCATAGGATTGGAGAGGCTTTGGAAAAGACCTGGAGGCGAGCATGGGAGGAGGTGACAAGGGAGCTAGAGAGCAGGAGGTCTTGAGAGGAACAAAGAGAGCGAGTAGGTTGGTATTTAGAGACTAAGCTAGTGATGTAGCTGGGGGCGAAATTGTGGATGGGTTTGTACGTAGTTGTTAGAATTTTGAATTTAATTCTTTGGCCGAGCGGAAGCCAGTGGAGGGATTGACAGAGAGGAGTGGCAGACACAGAGCGATTGGTAAGGTGGATGAGTCTGGCAGCGGCATTCATAATGGATTGAAGAGGTGATAGACTATGTAGAGGTAAGCCAATGAGAAGGGAGTTGCAGTAGTCGAGGCGAGAGATGACCAGCAAGTGAATTAAGAGCTTTGTTGTGTCATTGGTTAGAAAGGGGCGTATTTTGGAGATGTTGCGAAGGTTGAGGCGGCAGGATTTGGACAGTGATTGGATGTGTTGCTTGAAGGAGAGTTCAGAGTCTAGGACTACACCTAGAACCTTGGCATGTGGGGATGGGCTTATAGTTGTGCCATCGATTTTGACAGAGAGATCAGGGGAAGAGGCATAGGGGGGAGGAAAAATTATAAGTTCGGTTTTGGCTAGATTGAGTTTAAGGAAGTGGTGAGACATCCAGACTGATATATCTGAGAGTAAATTAGTGATACGTGAGGAGACAGAGGGAGTGAGCTGAGGGGTAGAGAAATAGATTTGGGTGTCATCAGTGTAGAGGTGGTATTGGAAGCCATGGGAGGCTATCAGTTGACCCAGGGAGGCAGTCTAGATTGAAAATAGTAGAGGTCCAAGAACAGAACCCTGAGGGACCCCAACAGAGAAAGGAAGAGGAGAGGAGGAAGTAGAGTTATAAGAAACGCTAAAGGTGCGGTTGGATAAGTAGGAAGAGAACCAGCGAAGTGTACAGTCACGGAGACCAAAGGCGTGTAGTTTTTTGAGGAGGAGGGGGTGGTCAACCGTATCAAAGGCAGCAGAGAGCTCCAGGAGTAGGAGTACAGAATAGTGTCAATTGGTTTTGGCCGTTAGTAGATCGTTTGTTAGTTTTAGGAGAGCAGTTTCTGTGGAGTGTTGAGGATGAAATCCAGACTGAAGGGGATCGAGAAGGCCATTATCAGCGAGGTGGATGCTCAGTCGGTTGTAGACCAGACGTTCGAGGAGTTTGGATAAGAAGGGGAGCAAGGAGATGGGCGTAGGTTGTTAAGATTGGATGGGTCCAGTGAGGGCTTTTTAAGTATGGGTCTGACAAGTGCATGTTTTAGAGAGTTAGGGAAGATGCCAGAAGAGAGGGAGAGATTGAAGATGTGGGTTAGAGAGTGTAGTATAGGGCCAGAGGGTGAACGTAGCATTTGTGAGGGAACAGGATCCAGAGGGCAGGTGGTAAGGTGGACATTAGCACGTAGTTTAGCAACTTCGTCTGTAGTGGTGGGGTTGAAAGAGGGAAATAATGATTGTGCCTGTGGGCATGAAGTGTAAAGCGTGGAGGGTGTCGGCACAGTAGAGATCTCAGCGCGAATAGTATCAATCTTCTGTTTGAAGTGATTGGCGATCTCCTGTGCAGTGAGTGAGTTGGCGGGTGGAGGCGGTGGAGGACAAAGTAGAGAGTTGAAGGTGGAGAAGAGTTGACGGAGACAGGATGATAAGTTGCTAATGAGAGTGGTAAAATAGGTCTGCTTGGCAGAGAGGAGGCTGGAGTTGTATTTTTGGAGGGCAGATTTATATTGGTAGAAATCTCTCTGAGACTTAGTCTTACACCACAGGCGCTCCAGAGCACGACTACGTTTTTTCAGACTTCTAGTATCATCTGTTTGCCAAGGTTGAAGGGGTCTGGGCTTGATTCTGTGTGTAGTGAGGGGGGCAAGTGAGTTCAGTGAGGCTAGAAGTGAAGCGTTGTACACAGAAGTGGCTAGGTTGGTGCAGAATAGGGGTGAGATTTTGTCGTAGAGGTTGTTGATAGCAGAGTAGAGAAGAGAAGGGTTGAGATGACGTAGGTTTCTGCGGGTAACTTTAAGGTGGTTGGAGGGAGAGGAGGTGAAGGAGAGGGAGAGAGTGAAACTAATAAGGTGGTGATCAGAGAGAGGGGATGGATAATTGGAGAGGTTGCATGGAGTGCAAAGGTGAGAGAACACGAGGTCAAGGATATTGCCTTCTGAGTGAGTTGGAGCATGTATCCACTGCTTCAGGTCAAAGGATGTTAGGCTGAGAAGTTCGAAGTGGAAGGAGTGTTAGTATTAATAGGGATGTTGAAGTCCCCGAGAATGATAGTGGGGACTTCAGAAGAAAGAAAATAGGGTAGCCAGGCAGAGAAGTCTTCAAGAAAGGTTGATACTGGTCCAGGGGGCCTGTAGATCACAGCTATCCTTAGAGAACTTGGAGTGAAAAGGCAAATACAGTGTGCTTCGAAAGAGGAGAGTGACAGAGAGGGAGGTGGCTAAAGCACCTGAAAGGCACTATGTGGGGCTAGAAGGATTCCGACACCTCCTCCCTTACGTCCGCTGGATCTGGGGGTGTGAGTCCAGAGAAGACCACCATGGGATAGGGCAGCAGAAGATGCAGTGTCGGATTAGTGGAGCCAGGTTTCGGTAATGGCGAGTAGGTTAAATGAGTTAGCAATAAAGAGGTCATGGAGAGAGGTGAGCTTGTTGCAGACAGAGCGCGAGTTCCAAAGGGCACAAGAGAAAGGGAGTCTGGTTTTGGGAAGAATAGAAATGGGAATTAAATTGTGTTGATTGCGGCGGCTGCTGCCAGAGGGTGCAGGGTGATGGGTGCATGGGGTACAGTTAAATACTACACACCCGAACGCCTTCATCGCATATACCCAACCTCGTCGGCAGCTTGCTGGAGATGCTCTGGTGTCCCTGCTGGTTTCCTACATATTTTCTGGGATTGCCCACGGGTTCAGGAATTTTGGAAAGAGGTAACTCAATTTATCCACAGATTGACTACTATACCTATTCCTCTGACAATTAGTGTCTGTCTCCTTGGTCTTGTGGAACAGTTGACGTTAGCTAAAGCAACCCGCACCCTAATAGGTATGCTATTATTTTATGCCAGGAAAGCCATAGTAATAAAATGGAAGTCAGCCAACCCCCCCTACCTTGTCATCGTGGAAAATATGAATTAACAAAATTATCCCCCTATACAAAGAAACATAGTTATCCCGAGGACGCCCCCAAAAATTTGAAAAAGTCTGGTACTTGTGGACAGATTCAGAGTCCACGACAGATGACCAACCTTTTGGAAACTGCCTTGACTAGATGCCCTGGGTGCCTACCTAACCCTGTTGAGTGTTGGGGTCCAGCCCCCATGCAAGTGAGTGGTGGAGTCAGTCCAGAGGTTGAGTGACTTCACTCGACCCTAGCTGTCCTTGCAACATCTGGCTCTGACAGATAAGAGGGGTGAGAGGTCCTACAAGAACAGATATATCCTGTCAACATCCTACAATGTTGAAACTGGGCATTAGATACGTTGTTAGTTAGTAATTTTAACTGTAGTTAGAATTGTTTAGTTTTGGGATACACCGTGAGTTGTACGCTGTTATAGACATGGCTATGTGCACGAATTGGCCGGGGTATGCCCCAATGGCCCTGTTTTGTACCTCCACAGGTAAATTTTTTCAATAAAAAGACTTTAAAAAAAAAAAAAAAAGATAAATTAGAGGGCAAATATTCTATTAGTAAGCCTGTTCATATACATATATACATTTATATCTAATTAAATCCAAATATTCTGAATTTGCAGATACCCAGTCAAGGGTGACTTTCTTTAAGGGGGGCTTTTAGAGTGGGGACACCCCACTCACTTCCTGTTTAGCTATGCCATAAAATAAAACTGCCTTCTGTCAATTTTAAACAGCAAAACAATCCAGAGATTCTGGTTGAACTGAAGAAATGCACCCAGTTTTCTTGCAATCTGTTGGGCAGACTCATCAGCTTTCTCACTGTGCTTCTGAGCGTTATGCATTTTCACAGGGCTAGCTTTAGGGTCCCACTTTGAATTAGGAGTCAAGAGGCAAGTATAGCACATTTGCTAGCAAGAAAGCCAACTGTACAAAATGAATGGCGGTAAAATTAGGGCCACTCAGTAGGTAAATTGCGTCCCTTGAGCTAAATGCAGAATGTTAACGCTTTACTGGAATGAACGAATAAAGTGGACCTATACTTAATAACAATATAAGATTAATATAAGATTATGTTGGCATTCTGGATGGCTAAATAAAGTCAAAGGGTGGGTTCACACCGTGTATAAACAGTCACACATTAACACAAGTGATATTGAATGTTAACATGCATTGCATTCATCAGGTCCGCTGTTAGAAATCATGGGGCCCAGTACAGGCTTCCTGACTGGGCCCACTTTACCTCCACCTACACCCCAACAACCCCCCAAGGTGCATTAAACACAGTGACACTGACTTTACCCGCCTACACCCCAAAAATGAAAAAAGTCCCCCTTTTGCTCCCAACCTCCTGGGCCCATCTGTTGACCCGATGGGGCACAGGGAAATGTAATTTTATCACTGGTAAGCTTGGGGGGGGGGTGTTCATCACCTCTGCAGTTTTTATTTTTTACGCTATAAACAAAAAAAAAATTTTGATTAAAAAGAAAAAAATACTTTCTGCTATAATACATATCCAAATATATATATATATATATATATATATATATATATTAAAAAAATGTATGCATCAGTTTAGGCCACATATTTCTTTCTACATATTTTTGGTAAAAAAAATCACAATAGGCGTATATTGATTGGTTTGTGCAAAAGTTATCGCGTCTACAAACTATGGGATAGATTTAGGGACTTTTATTGTTTTATTGTTTTTACTGGTAATGGCGACAATCTGCAATTTTTAGCAGGACTGCCACATTGCGGCAGACAAAACTGACCCTAAGTGACACTTTTTGATGACACTATTACCAGTGACATTATTACATTGATCAGTGCTATAAAAAATGTTTACAGATCCCCGTTCTGCTTCTGTGTACAGCGATCGAGGGTGGCCGGTAGACATCGCGTCTGCCGGACCCGCGGGTGCACTCCTGCGGCACGCAGTGGCCGCGCGACCCCGCAATCTCACATGCATGGACCGACGTATGAGTACGTCAGTTTGCGCAGGAGAGCCGACCTGCCGCAGTATAAGTGTGGCAGCTGGTCGGTAAGTGGTTAAAATTAAAATTGTTCCTATTTAAAGTGTACTGTGTGTAAATTGTTCGTATTTAAAGTGTACTGTGTGGAAATTGTTCTTATTTAAAGTGTGTTGTCCGTAAATTGGTTCTAATTAGGTGTATAAACCTAAAAGCACCAATTTCATATTTTTGACCCTTTTTTTTTTAAAGAGGAGGTTCACTTTGAGAAAAAAATTAAAAGTCAGCAGCTACAAATCCTGTAGCTGCTGACTTATAATAAAAGGACACTTACCTGTCCAAGGATCCTGCTCCATTCTCATCCAGGCTAGTTCCTCACTAGCCCTTGGGTTCCCGGTGCTGGCATCCTAACATTGGGCAGTCAACTATGCTTGTGAATGGTCCCTCAGTCTTCTGGGACCTGTGACGTGTCCCAGAAGATTGCGAGGGTGGATGGGGAGAGGAGAACTTCTGCTCGGATCCCCTGGGCAGTCTGAGTAGAAATGGGAGTGGGTACCTGTCAAAACTACTGTAGGTACCCGCCCCCCCCTACCCCCTCAAAAAAAATGACATGCCAAATGTGGCAGAGGAGGAGTTCCGCTTTAATTGTAGTGGCTGCATTCATTTTCTTTCAGGTCTACACTCATTTCTCCAGAGTATCTATGGAAGGAGCCATGGATGTTGCACAGGCTGGACCTCAAACACACCTGCCTTTGTTCATCTCCATGATAGAGTGAATTGATGGGATTAGTTTATGCAATAAAGATACGGTTCTATAGGTTTAATTCACAGATCTTTAAAGCGGAGTTCCACCCAAAAATGGAACTTCCGCTTTGCAGGGGGGAGGGGGGAGCATATACCTGTCTAATACTGGTATTTTGCTCCCACTTCAGGGCATAGATATCCAAGCTACCCACGGGTATCTACGCCACTTCCGGCACCTTCTCCGCCCCCCGCTGTCTTCTGGGAGACATACAGGTCCCAGGAGACAGCAGGGACCAGTGGAATCATGCAGCGTGAGTCGCGCATGCGCAGTAGGGAACCAGGAAGTGAAGCCGCAAGGCTTCACTTTCTGATTCCCTTACCGAAGATGGCGGCGGCAGCACCCGAGAGCCAAGGGACAAATCGGCTTCGGGTGCCGACATCGTGGGCGCCCTGGACAGGTTAGTGTCCTTATTTTAAAAATCAGCAGCTGCAGTATTTGTAGCTGCTGACTTTAAATTAAAAAAAAAAAAAATTGGCGGAACTCCGCTTTAACACAAGAATAAGGATCTTCATTTTGTCATGTGACTGTTATTTTCAAATCTCATTGGACTTGATTGGCTGAAAATGATTGTACCTTTTTTGAAAATATGCTTATCCTGGTATTGTAGCTTCGCGAATTGAGCCTTTTGTGCCTTATTTTTAACTCATAGGAAGTAATAAGGACACTGCATTTCTGACAACTGCTAATGTCTATACTTGCTGAAATTTTTTTTTGGGGGGTGGGGGGGGGTTGGAAATTCTTTAATCCCTAAAGCCCTAAAAACATAGGGGTTGATTTAGTAAAGGCAAATCCACTTTGCACTACAAGTGCACTTGGAAGTGAGTCCCTGTAGATCTGAGGGGAAGATCTGAAATGTGGGGAAGCTCTGCTGATTTTATCATCCAATCATGTGCAAGCTAAAATGCTTTTTTTATTTTCCTTACATGTCCCCCGCAAATCTACAGTGACTGCACTTCCAAGTGCACTTCCAAGTGCTCTTGCAGTGCACTTGTAGTGCAAAGTGGATTTGCCTTTAGAAAATAACCCCCATAGTGTCATTGAAAAGTGATAGTGAATTAAAAAGTGAAATTTAAATCTTAGAAAAAAAAAATTATATTCAGTAGCACCAGTAGTTGTGGATGAATATATTTTTAAAATATATTTTTGCACTTAAAGTATAACGAAAATTAAATAATGCTGCCAAAAGAAAGCCCTGTTTGGCCTTCCCTAAGGCCCCTTTCACACTGGGGCGGGAGCAGTGTCGGCGGTAAAACGGCGTTATTTCTATCGCTGCTCTACCATCGTTTTAGCTGCGCTATTTAGCCGCTAGCGGGGTGGTTTTAACCCCCACTAGCAGCCGAAAAAGGGTTGCCGGTGGTATAGCCGTGCTGCCCCATTGATTTCACTGCTCCTTCACCGCTCCAAAGATGCTGCTTGCAGGAGTTTTTTTCTCGTCCTGCTAGCGCACCGCCCCAGTGTGAAAGCCCTCGGGGCTTTCACACTGGAGACACAGCGTCGGCTGTTTCAGGACGCTTTGCAGGCGCTATTTTTAGCAACAAAGGTGTCACTTAGGTATCATTGAATAATGGTGTTATTACCAAATTGATAGGCTCATAGCTGAAAAGTAAAAATTGCTCTGGCCCATAGGTGGTACAAAGTTGGCGGAGCTTAAAGAATCCTATGCTAAGGGTTTACGTAGGCCACATTGCTGGCCTTCACCTGGCTGCCAAGCTGATCCAGATCTTTCCCAACAAACATGCAGATCAGAGTTCAGATATCCTTGGCTAACTATATGTTAGAAAAATATTGAAGTCAGAGACAGCCTGATAACCAACTGTTTAAGAAAGGGACCAGCAATGGTAACCTCTATATTTGTTTCAGTAACGTTTATTGTTTTAAGCACTTTTTTAAGCATTGTCCTGATTTTTGGGTCAAAAATGAAAAATGTTTGTTGAAGATGAACTTAAGTTACCCAGACATGCCTAAGCTGAAACAGTATTATAAAACAACAGAGTTATTAGAGCGTTATTAAACCCAAAATCAAAAATGTAATATATTGCCGCTTATTATTATATGTGGTGGCTGCATTCGTTTTTTTATACGCGGCTTTAGTCAGACAGCACCATGTACTGTATTGTTCTCCCTGCCTGTAGCATGCTTGTATAATAAATACATCTATTTTAAATTTGGCTTCAGCAGTCAATGTTAATGAAACCCCTTGAGTTTCCCTGTCAAAAAGATAGAGCTTATCAGTGTATTGATGTTCTTTCACTATCCAATCAATCCAATCATGAGGTCAGATAATGATGATGATGTCCAACAGCTGTGTCTGGATTAGAGAACTGCCTGAATAGCATCACACATTTTCTGGTAGTTAGTCATAGTTGACTGGACTTGTTCTGTAATGTTGAAGACCTGTCATAGCTTATGCAAGCCACTTCTTCAGTTCTAGTGAGTGTCGGGAGGATATTTATAAATTTATATCAACAGAGGTAACACAGTCACCTTAATCCAATCCTCATGGAATTTGTCAAGGCAGATGTTGATTGTCCAAGAACAGGATGGGAGGTGTGACAGTTGTGGAAGCACCCTGTTCTAGTAACATAATCTCATCCTTGGATTCTTGGATTGGACCATTGTATTGTATGGTGCTTGTTCACACCTGATTGCCTTGTAGCTTGAAACCTTTCCCTTAAGCCTCGTACACACGATCAGATTGTTCGCCAACAAAACCATGGAATTTTGTCCGAAGGATGTTGGCTCAAACTTGTCTTGCATACACACGGTCACACAAATGTTGGCCAACAATTACGAACGTAGTCACGTACTAGACGTACTACGTGGTTTTTCAGCTCTTTAGCACCACCCTTTGGACTACTTCTGCTAATTTCGTGTTAGTAGAAGTTTGGTGAGTGTTGATTCGTGCTTTTCTTTTCGCGTTTTTCATTTAGCGCTTTTCAGTTTGCGCTTTCCATTTAGCGCTTTTCAGTTCGTTTCTGAACGGCCGTTCATCAACCAGACATGTTGCAGAATCAGAGGAGATAACGTGTTATTTATTATTGATCTTGGAGTCATTGCTTTGACATTATTTTTTTGGTTGAATAATGATTTGATTTGGTATATTTTCTATATTTTTGGATGCATAGAATGCACTTTTTAGTTAAGTTCTAACGGCAGATAGCATGTCTAATTTTATTTGTTTTCTTTTTTTTAATGTACAATAAAAAAATTGTGGAGAATAATACTTGGCTATGTGTTTTACTTCAAATGACAGTTTGGGAGTAGGCAATTACATTTAAAAAAAAACAATGTCAAATTAACAAGGGACACCAACATAGTTGTATCTTTGATCTTAAAAACTACAGGATAATTGTGTTGTGGTAACTTGCCAAAAAAAAAAAAAAAAGCATAATAATATTATTCTTGATATCACTAGAAAAAAAAGCCTTTGAAAATTTGTTTGCAATAACTTCATCAGTATCACCAGCAAAGCAGCTTCATTATTATCCTATTAAAGAAGAAGAGAATTGTGCGATGCATTTCATAATTTGATTTCATAATTTGCCACGTCACGAATGTTAATTCTCCACGGACACCAGTTTACAAGACCGTCCACTTCTGGCTCATCCTTGCTTCCGAGCATGCGTGTTTGTACTTTGGACTTTTGTTCGACGGACTTGTGTACACACGATCGGAAAATCCGACAACGCACATTTGTTGGCGGAAAATTTGAAAACCTGCTACCCAACATTTGTTGGTGGAAAGTCCGACAACAATTTTCCGATGGAGCATACACACGGTTGAACTTACCGCCATCAACCTCACATTCAACATTTCCCGTCGGAAAGTCCGATCGTGTGTACGAGGCTTTAGACACACTAACAATTGGAAGCCGAACTCCAGTTCGCACTGCAGTTAAAGAAGTATTTACAGCTGCCTTTTTTTTTTCTTTTGTGATATAGTGTTTACATGAAAAAAAAACCCTGATCACTTTAAGCACCCCTATCAGCGGTAAATGTTTTTTTCTCAACAATCAAACTGCTACATTTGCAGGGTAGCTTTTTCTGTTGAAAAACAACTGACTTACTGGCTGCATCAACAGATGAAAATAAAGGAAGTAAGCAGTCACCACATCTAAGAAATGGTAATCTGCAATATAATAAATGTTTGCTTTTGGGCTTAACACCACTTTAAGTCATAAAATTAGCCAGAAGCATTTCTTTCCTATTTCTTAAAGGAGGTTTATTTTGCAGATAGTGAGTCATTTTTAGGTTTCAAACTGGCCACAACTAGACTTATTGTGTATCCAGCATTGCCAACTTTAAATAACTTAGGCAGCATATCTACCGCAATCAAAGCATAACATATAAAAAAAAGTCATAGACTGTCTCTAACTATCCAAGTCCTTTCTACCAAGGAATGGCCCTTGTGCCCAGATCCCCAAAGCAATGGTCCATACTTGTCAAATACTGCTGCCATGTAGTATCTCTCCATAGAGCCAGGTGCTCAGGTTTCTCCAAAGTTTGGTTAAGAGACCCCTTTGAGTGCAGCCTACTATTTACCCAAAGGCTAGCTTGCAACATACAGGTTTTGTTTGGGGACTGTGGTAAACAATATGGCTCCTGGAAATGGTAAGTGCTAGAATGTTCACATTCTATTCAGGCACTTCTGGACCCTGCATTTAAAATTAATGTTTACTGATTACTTTTACCTAATTTTGCCTTCCCTGAGCCTCTTGTATATTTATTTATTTATTTCAGGTACTTATATAGCGCCATCAATTTACACAGCGCTTTACATATTCTACATTCACATCAGTCCCTACCCTCAAGGAGCTTACAATCTAAAGTCCATAACTCACATTCATACATTCTAGGGACAATTTAGACAGGATCCAATTAACCTACCAGCATGTCTCTGGAGTGTGGGAGGAAACCGGAGTACCCGGAGGAAACCCACACAGGCAGAACATGCAAACTCCAGGCAGGTAGTGTCGTGGTTGGGATTCGAACCAGCGACCTTTCTTACTGCTAGGCGAGAGTGCTACCCGCTACACCACTGTGCCACCCACAGTGGTGACATTTCTAATTATGCTTTAAAAAAAGGTGAAGACAGGACTGAAATAGTCACACATGAATTATGCCAAGACATAGTGTCATACACCTGGTAGAGGCCCGAGTTGACAAGAGGGCTTCCCATACACCTCCTGTCCTGTTTTCCCTGGAGTTGATGACACAGTGGCACAATGCCTGTAGAAGATCCTGGCCACAAGATTATTCAAAAAATATGAATGCAATCTATACACTGGGGGGAGAACCTCTGGGGGAATCAAGGAGGGAAAAGGACCTGGTGGTCCTAGTTGATGATAGGCTCAGCAATGGCATGCAATACCAAGCTGCTGCTAACAATGCAAACAGAATATTGGCATGTATTAAAAAGGGGATCAACTCCAGAGATAAAACGATAATTCTCCCGCTCTACAAGACTCTGGTCCGGACGCACCTAGAGTATGCTGTCCAGTTCTGGGCACCAGTCCTCAGGAAGGATGAACTGGAAATGGAGCGAGTACAAAAAAGGGAAACAAAGCTAATAAAAGGGTCTGGAGGACATTAAATATGAGGAAAGGTTGCGAGCACTGAACTTATTCTCTCTGGAGAAGAGACGCTTGAGAGGGGATATGATTTAAATTTACAAATACCGTGTTGGTGAACCTACAATAGGGATACAACTTTTTCCCTTAACAAGACTCGTGGCCACTCATTAAAATTAGAAGTAAAGAGGTTTAACCTTAAACTACGTAGAGGGTTCTTTACTGTAAGGGCGGCAAGGATGTGGGATTCCCTTCCACAGGCGGTGGTCTCAGCGGAGAGCATCGATAGTTTCAAAAAACTATTAGATAAGCACCTGAATGACCGCAACATACAGGGATATACAATGTAATACTGACATATAATCACACACATAGGTTGGACTTGATGGACTTGTGTCTTTTTTCAGCCTCACCTACTATGTAACCTATTATGTAACTATGTAACTAAGATGCTCTAGTCTACGTAGTACAGGATTGCAGGAAGCGCAGAGCTGGAATCCATGCAGAAGGTAATCTAGTAGCTTGCAAATGCAGAATCTTGAAGCGCATTCTTCCACATAGGACATATGGTCAGTGACAAAGGGAAAATCAGAGTTCAGGTAGAGCCACTGACTCAGCATCACTCCTCCATTCATATTTATTGGAGAATTTGTGATCAATGCTGAGGCACTGCTAATGTTGGCAGTGGAGAAAAAATTCCAAGATTTCTAGGAGGAATATATTTCTAATGTTTTTTTTCCTTAAATATTAGATTACTTTGAGGGAACATTTTAAAGAGGGTTAACTTTAAGATAGGTGCTGCTCTCTTTCTTAAAAAATTAGGTGACTATAGGCAACTATAGCTCTTCCTTCGGACACACTTATAAAAAAGGCCCCATGTCATTGGTTTACCCAACTTGGACCCCAAGCAAAAGCGTCCAGGTCACAGAGGGTGGATTATAATAGTAATAACACATGTATACCTTTTAATCCAACATAGGATCAACATAGGAACTTGAAATAATGAATTTACAGTATGAATATGTGTTCTGTGTCTCAAACTGCTGTAGGTATCTGGCTCGCTGACTCATTGATTGTGAAACCCTGTTTTTCATACTGCAGTTGGCAAGTTTATAGGCACCTTGGGTCGGAGATTGTTTTTATCCATTGAAAAAAGTTTCATTGCGCTGTTACAGAAGTACATGAAGGTCCCACAAATCTGTCACAGAGACCCCACAGCAGGCTACATTTTCAAGGTCTCCTAAATCCTGGCAAACTACAGCTATCTTTATAGTCCGCGTGTTAGCAATGACTTAAAGGGAAGTCTTTCACACTGCCGGTAAAGAAATATGCAAATGTGAGCTACAGAGGATATTATGTACATCTGACCTGTCTTTACACACAGTCTCTATTGCCATGAGAACACTAAAACACGGGTGTCAGAGGAATAGTCACATTACAAAGCTTAGTCTTTACAAACTGTAGAAAAATATCAGGACCCCTCTGAACACAAGTTCAACCACCATTCAATCTACACATAGCTGGAGGGCTAGAGAGGGAAAGCAAGTCATTTATAGAAATACTAGAGAAACAAACATTTGTGGACACCTGACCATCATATCTATATGGGCTTGTTGGACATCCCATTCTAAAAACCATGGAGATTAATATGGAGTTGCCACTCCCCCAACCTCTTTGTGGCTAAAACGACCTCCGTTCTTCTGGGAAGCCTTTCCACAAGATTTAGGGAATTTGTGCTCATTCAGCCAAAAAAACATTTGTGAGGGCGTACAATGTTGGATGAGAAGACCCGGCTCTCTTTCAGCATTCCAAATCATTCCAAAGGTCTTCAGTGGCACTCAAGTTTCTCCACACCAAATTGGTTGCACTATGCCTTTCATAAAGTTTGCTTTGTGCAAAGGGGCACAGTCAGGCTGGAACAGAAAAGGCTTTAATTAAACTTGCCACAAGGCTGAAAGTGCACAATTATCTAAAATGTCTTTGTATGCTACAGCATTACCACTTCCCTGAACTTGGAGGATGTTCACATACTTTTGGTCATATGATGTATGTCGCCATGCTCCATATAGGTGGACTAGAAAGAAGTTCCACTCATTCAACTAGGAGACCTCTCAGATGACAGAGCTGTAATGGCCAGGATATGTCTTTAGGTGATACCAAAGAGGGAATCCACACCCCACAACCTACACCATTCCCCTGCTTTGCCACCTTGTGTTCTGTACGGTATGTGAAATATGTGACAGGCCTGAGATTATGACTTGAAAACCGGAGAGCAGGGCTGGATTGGGACAAAAATTTGGTGCTGGACTTCCAGACCGGCTCACTTTAATTCAATAAAATGCTGCCCCCCCCTTAAAAAAAGTCACGCCAAATCACGCCAAAAGGCCCCCACATCCATTATTCTATATCATGGGAGGGTGAGAGAGAGAGGTAGTGAGAGAGAGAGAGGGAGGGTTGAGAGAAAGGGGGTGAGAGGGGGTGGGTGAGAGAGTAAGAGAGATGGAGTGAATGTAAGAGTCAGGGAGTGAATGAGAGAGAGGGGGGGGGGACAGATAGGGGGGCTGAGAGACAGAGGGGGGAGGCTGAGAGACAGGGGGGGGGGCTGAAAGATAGAGGGAGGCTGAGAGATAGAGGGGGGCTGAGAGATGGGGGGCTGAGAGACAGGAGCTGAGAGACACAGGGGGGGCTGAGAGACAAAGAGGGGGCTAAGAGACAGAGGGGGGCTGAGAGACGGGGGGCAGAGAGACAGGGGGAGCTGAGAGACAGAGGGGGGCTGAGAGACAGGGGGGGGGGTCTGAGAGATGGGGAGGTCTGAGAGACAGAGGGGGTTTGAGAGATAGAGGGGGTTCTGTGAGAGGGGGGGACTGAGAGACAGGGGGGGCTGAGAGACAGGGGGGCTAAAAGAGGGGGGCTGGGAGACAGAGAGGGGCTGAGAAAAAAAGGGGAAGGCTGAGACAAACCACATAGCACTGTCCCTATCTGCAGTCCCTCCTCTGCTCCCCCCCCCCCCGCTGTCTCAGTGTGTGGGCATGTATGTGTAGGATTCCGGGTACCTGATAGCCAGCAGCGGCAGCGCCGAGTCTCCCTCTTGATCCAGGGTGCTCTCGCTGCTCTGCTCCTTCCAGCAGCTCCTTGGCAGCCTCCCCCTCATGTATGTTTTCTTCCTCCCCCCAGTTAGCCTGTCCTCCCGCCCATGTCACTCGGTTCTTGGAGCAGAGAGGAGGTGGAGGAATTGAGGTTCTGGGAGTGCCAGGGTGGCCATGCCTGCTCCTGTTCGCCTCTTCGGTGGTCAGGGAGGGGGTGAAGCTCTTCTCCCTCCTGAGCTCTGATATCTAACTGCCCTCCTCGCTGGTCACCTTCCCCGAATCCCCGCCATAGTTTGCTGCCACGCTCCCGCTGCCATCGAACTCTGCATAAATATCAGCCCACCGAGCCATCGGCCCACAGGGAAACTCCCGGTAGTCCCGATGGGCAGTACATGCCTGCCGGAGAGCCAGTAAAACACATGGAAAGCCAGCAACTCCAGGCTAAAAGCTGTCTAATTCCCAAAGCATGGTTATGGGGAAAAGATCAGCATCAAGGAGACCACCGGCAATACTGGTGACTAGTGCTTTGTTCTCTGTCTGCCCTTTTCAGTTAACCTTCCAGAGTTCAGTTCTTCTTTATCTATTATTCGATAGCCTTTAACCTTTAGAGTGAGACTCCAGTGAGATAGAAAATGTCACACTGGTAGCTTTTGATAAGGAGATAATCTACACTATATTACCAAAAGTATTGGAACGCCTGCCTTTACACGCACATGAACTTTAATGGCATCCCAGGCTTAGTCTGTAGGGTTTAATATTGAGTTGGCCCACCCTTTGCAGCTATAACAGCTTCAACTCTTCTGGAAAGACTGTCCACAAGGTTTAGGAGTGTGTCTGTGGGAATGTTTGACTATTCTTCCAGAAGCGCATTTGTGAGGTCAGGCACTGATGTTGGACGAGAAGACCTGGCTCACAGTCGGGGCTCTAATTCTTCACAAAGGCGTTCTATTGGGTTGAGGCCAGGACTCTGTGCAGGCCAAATGCGCTCATCCACACTATATTGCCAAAAGTTTTGGGCCATCCCTCCAAATCATTAGGTGGAGAAGGGATTATGGTGTGGGGTTGTTTTTCAGAGGTTGGGCTTGGCCCCTTAGTTCCAGTGACATTAACTATTAAGGCATCAGCATACCAAGACATTTTGGACAATTTCATGCTCCCAACTTTGTAGGAACAGTTTGGGGATGGCCCCTTCTTATTCCAACATGACTGTGCACCAGTGCAGAAAGCAAGGTCCATAAAGACATGGATGAGCGAGTTTGGGGTGGAGGAACTTGACTGGACTGCACAGTCCTGACCTCAACCCCATAGAACACCTTTGAGATGAATTAGAGTGGAGACTGAGAGCCAGGCCTTCTCGTCCAAGATCAGTGCCTGACCTCACAAATGCACTACCAGAAGAATAGTCAAACATTCCCATAAACACATTACTAAACCTTGTGGACAGCCTTCCCAGAAGAGTTGAAGCTGTTATAGCTGCAAAGGGTGGTCCAACTCAATAATAAACCCTACGGATTAAGACTGGGATGCCATTAAAGTTCATGTGCGTGTAAAGGCAGGCGTCCCAATACTTTTGGTAATATAGTGTAGGTGAAAGATGTACAGTACACAGTGCATACAGAAAGCTTTTTATTTTTCAAATTTCCAGGCTTGAGCTAAACAGGAGAAGCCCAGGAGCGTACAAACAAGCAGCATTAGAGATATTAAGAGATGGATGGAATCCAGAGAGAGCAAGAGCGAAAAATAAAAACACCTCTATGTAGAAAACAAACATACAAAAAAAAAAAGTCGGAAGGGTTTTCTTGCAAAGAAAAAAAAATGAAGTTTCAGCTCAGCCTGTATTTATTTACATGTAACGCTTCTGGTATGTGTCTCACAACAAGCCTAGTGCGCTTTTTTACAAGGAACTCTGTAGATGTTGTTGTGATGGGGAAATATGTGCTATTTATATAGTGTTGTTTTCACTCGAGAATTCCATAAACATTCGGTAAAACATTCCGGCTTAAAGAGTTCTGCACAGAGAACCTTATTTACCTATGTGGTTACATAAATCTGAATGAGTTAGAGGTTTTTTACTGTATGTCCAGTCATAGCCAAATGATATAATATTCCTCTGGGCATAGTGGTGCCTCCTAGTGGTCAAATTATCATGAACACATTACAAGTTTCAGTTTTATACATCAGCACAAGATTGATGAGTTGTTCCATGTTCCTGTGTTTACTGTTCTTCAAAGCTGAACCTTAGGCAAATAGAAATGACACAAATGAATGCAGCTCTGGTAATAAAGTAATATTTTTTTTTTATGCAAGTGGTGTAAGTACCTGAATATGACTTGGTATCAATCTATTGCAATACCTATAAAGCAGAACTCAGACTGAGAGATAGTGAAGAAGTATACCAGAAGAGCCAGTCAGTTGTACTGCAGTGCTAATGTGCTAACAAGGAACATGCTGATAGGAGGGGAGGGCAGAGTAACAGAGAAATGAGCTCATCGGTCTGCTGCTTCTCCTTTCACTGTCCAATAGGATATATGTAAATAGTTTTTTGGACAGGTTCTAGAGACAGAATATTGCATCCACATCCCTGATGTATAGTAAAACAAGAAAAGGTGAGAGGGAGAACAAATCTATCCCTTAAGGAATAATGGGATTTTCACGGATGCATATTTATGTCACAAGGTAAGCACACCCACAAAGGGTTAATTCAAAAAATATATAATTTATTACAAAATGTACATAATTTAAGATTGTAACAGTATTCAGTCATATCAACCATGACCAATATTGATACTTGAACAGATGGTTGTGTATATCGGATAGCCAACGCATTTCACAGACTAGATTGCTGCTTCTTCGGGGCTGTTCACCATGCATCTGCGTTGCCCAAGTTATAGAAAAATATAACATTAGTATCAAAAATAAACAACAATTTTAACAATAATTTTAGCAAAATACAACAACATTTTTATTAAAGTGCTCACCAAAATGTCCTGGCGTTGATCGGGAAATTATCGCAACATCAAGGAGAGAGAGGATGGGTCGCATCCAGTGACGAACAGGTGATGTCAGAGTCACCAATATGATCTTGTGGACATCGGACCATACATACCATTTAAAAAAGTTGACTCTGACATCACCTCTTTGTCACTGGATGCGACCCATCCTCTCTTGATGTTGCGATATTTCCTCGATCAATGACATTTTGGTGAGCACTTTAATAAAAATGTTGTTGTATTTTGCTAAAATGATTTTTAAAATTGTTGTTTATTTTTGATACTAATGTTATATTTTTCTATAACTTGGACAACGTAGATGCATGGTGAACAGCCCTGAAGAAGCAGCAATCTAGTCTGGGAAACGCGTTGGATATCCGATATACACAAGCATCTGTATCAGTCTTGGTCATTGTTGATATGACTGAATACTGTTAGTATTTTAAATTATGTACATTTTTTATGTACATAATGTTAATTGTACAATTATATATTTTTTGAATTATCCCTTTGTGGGTGTGCTTACCTTGTGACAGAAATATGCATCCATGAAAATCCCATTATTCCTTGAGGGATAGATTTGTTCTCCCTCTCACCTTTTCTTGTATCACTGTCCAATAGGAGAAGGTTCAGCAATTTTTTTTCAGGTGCTGTGGTGGTGCTAGGGGAATAAGAGGGAGAGCTAAGCCCCCCAATCCTGAAACTCAAGTTTTATGATAAGCAGACACACCAGATAAAGAAACACTAACACTTGGTTGACACCTATGCATGTGGAAGCAGGTGTGGGGATCGCAACAAATCTTGCACCCGCGACCACCCGCAGTGAAAACGCGCTGCTGTGAGAAAATGCCCAGGGCTGCCATTCATTCTGAATTCTGCCATTCATTCATTCACTTTTACAGTATTTCTATAAAGGTGAAATAGCCTTTAACCACTTCAGCCCCGGAAGATTTTACCCCCGTCCTGACCAGGGCACTTTTTGCGATTCGGCACTGTGTCGCTTTAACTGACAATTGCGCGGTCGTGCGACATTGCACCCAAACAAAATTGTTGTCCTTTTTTCCGCACAAATAGAGCTTTCTTTTGATCGCCTCTGCGGTTTTTGTTTTTTGTGTTATAAACAAAAAAAGACCAACAATTTTGAAAAAAACGCAATATTTTTTACTTTTTGCTATAATAAATGTCCCCCAAAAATATATATAAAAAAATGTATTTTCCTCAGTTTATATATTCTTCTACATATTTTTGGTAAAAAAAAAAATCACAATAAGCGTATATTGATTGGTTTGCGCGAAAG
This sequence comes from Aquarana catesbeiana, assembly GCF_042186555.1. NCBI lineage: Eukaryota > Metazoa > Chordata > Amphibia > Anura > Ranidae > Aquarana > Aquarana catesbeiana. The sequence continues at coordinate 64,047,630 of NC_133328.1, read as the reverse complement.
TTATAGCATCTACAAAATAGGGGATAATTTTATGGCTTTTTTATTATTCATTTTTTAGTGGGCTTCTATGTTACCGACGAAACGGCGATTCGCGCAGCCGAGCCATGTTGCCGCAGCACGACTGTGGCGGCTGGTCGGCAAGCGGTTAATCACTGTGCTATGAGCAAGAGTCTCATGGACACACATGAACTTAAAGGATTATTAAAATAAGATAGATGAATAAAACCGAATATAGAAAGGGAGCTAACACTTTGTTTGAGCCTATCTTGAAGAAGAACTTCATTAAAATAATTACAAAATACACAGCAATAAGCAACTGCTGAGAAAATAAACATGTTAGTCAGAACTATATAACATATATAACATACCATATATAGGTCAGGTCTATGTAAGGAGCATTATATTGTACAGAGTGAAGGGGTCAGGAGTGTGTTATGGAGAGTGAAGGGGTCAGGAGTGTTGTGTACAAAGTGTAGGGTTCAGGAGTGTGCTGTGTACAAAGCGTAGGGGGCAGGAGTGTGTTGTGGACAGAGTGCAGAGGTCAGGAGTGTGTTATGGAAAGTGAAGGGGTCAGAAGTGTTGTGTACAAAGTGTAGGAGTCAGGAGTGTGTTGTGTACAAAGCATAGGGGTCAGGAGTGTGTTGTGGAGAGAGTGCAGAGGTCAGGAGTGTGTTATGGAAAGTGAAGGGGTCAGGAGTGTGATGTGTACAGAGTTCAGGGATCATGAGTGTGTTTTGTACAGAGTGCAGAGGTCAGGACTGTGTTTTGGAGAGTGAAGGGGTCAGGAGTGTTGTGTACAAAGCGTAGGTGTCAGGAGTGTGTCGTGGACAGAGTGCAGGTGTCAGGAGTGTGTTATGGAGAGTGAAGGGGTCAGGAGTGTGCTGTATACAGAGTGCAGAGGTCAGGAGTGTGTTATGGAGAGTGAAGGGGTCAGCCATTTTGTGTCCAAAGTGTAGGGGTCAGGAGTGTGTTGTGTACAAAGCGTAGGGGTCAGGAATGTGTTGTGGACAGAGTGCAGGGATCAGGAGTGTTATGTATAGCATGCAGGGTTCAGGAGTCTGTAATATACAGCATGCATGAGTCAGAAGTATACACAACTCCAATAACTAATTGTTCCTCCTGATGAGACACTTTGAAAGCAAGCACTTTAAGTTGTTGTGAACATACAATGTTACAGGCACTTTCTATTACAGTAATGCTTGCAGGACTTTTTTTGATGCCAAGCCAGCGCAGCGCCTCAGTGTGAAAGCACTGGGTTGAGGCTTCTTTCAGGCGCTTTACAGGTGCTTTTTTTAACGCTAAAGTGCCTGAAAAAAGCCCCAGTGTGAAAGGGGTCTTATAACTATGCAGGGACCATAACTGCATTCGCTTAATTTCAGATTCAATTTTTCTTAACTTATTTACAAAGTTAAAAGTTCCCTCATGTGACCATCCTTTTATTCCACATAGTGAAGGGTGAGCTTACAGGACACTGTGCAGACACATGCGTGCCTCTATTCCATAGTCTGTTGAGCCTGAGGCAAAATGCAGGGTGGTGTTCAAGAGGTAGGCTGTGATTGGGAGGGGGTGTGTGCCAGAGGCAAGCTGTGATTTGTCAGTGGGCGTTGTGGCTGAACAAACTACTCAATACTGGCAAGCTGTGTGTCTGCACAGTGTCCTGTACCTCCGAATGGTCAGTCAAAGGATGAAAACTTGTCATGCAAGCACAGATCAGCCTCTGTGCTTTGTGTTGTTAGTTTAGAACACATGTGTCAAACACAAGGCCCGCAGGCCAAATTTGGCCGCTAGGTTATGTGGCCCTCACACCTCTCCTGCAGATGCAGCACCCCACTAGTCTCCACCCCCACCTTGTCTTAGCAGTTGGCAGCAGAGAGGACAGAACTCCTCTGCAAGATCCTGCATCTCTCCAGCCACTGGGATGCTCGTCTCTGCTACTCCCCCGTCTCAGCACTCAGCAGCAGAAAGGAGGACAGAACTCCTGCAATGGATCCTGTGTCTCTGTGCAGCCGCAACACCCCCTCATCTCTGCCATCCCTGGTCTCAGCATACAGCAGACTCTGGCAGCTGACTACAGCCCCCCTGGTTTAGAACAAGGAAGAATGGTGACTGGCAGAATCAACCAGGTACTTCAGATGGAAGAAGTACATGAAAATGACAGAGACTATGATTTAACCACTTGCGATCGACTGCTCCTCTGACAGGGTGGGTCTGTACTGATCGATTAACAGCGCAGCCCCCCCCCCCCGAGGATGCCCACCAGGACCACCAGGGATGCCACCACTAGTCACCACCAGGTATGTCACCCTAGACCACCAGAGATGCCAATCAGTGCCCACAATGGATGCCAATCAGTGTCCAAAATGGACATCACTGATTGCCAGGCATTATTGTTTGGCACTGATTGGCATCCATCAGTACCATACATTACAGTACATGAGTGCCACCTGTCAGTGCCCATCCATGCCCATCCGTGCCACCGATCAGTGCCCATCCATACCCATCCATGCCACCTATCAGTGCCCATCAGTGCCACCTCATCAGTGCCATCTCATTGGTGCCATCTCATCAGCGCCCGTCAGAGCAGCCCCATCAGTGAAGGAGAAAACGTACTTATTTACAAAGTTTTGTAACAGAAACAAAAAAAACTTTTGTTTTCAAAATTTTTTTTATTTGTTTAGCAAAAATAAAAACCCCAGAGCTGATCAAATACCACCAAAAGAAAGCTCTATTTGTGGGAACAAAATGATAAGAATTTAGTTTAGGTACAGTGTAGCATCACCGCGCAATTGTCATTCAAAGTGCGACAGCGCTGAAAGCTGAAAATTGGTCTAGGCAGGAAGGTGTATAAGTGCCCTGTATTGAAGTGGTTAAAAACCATACATATGATCCCACACATCGAACAAAAACACATTTAGGGTAACATACACATTATTAACCACTTTAGCCCCGGAAGATTTGGCTGCTCAATGACCAGGCCATTTTTTTGCGATATGGCACTGCGTCGCTTTAACTGACAATTGCGCGGTCGTGCGACACCGCACCCAAACAAAATTGACGTCCTTTTTTCCCCACAAATAGAGCTTTCTTTTGGTAGTATTTGATCAAATGAAGAGCGTCAATTTTGAAAAAAACAAAAAAAAAATATTTTGTACTTTTTGCTATAATAAATATCCCCAATTTTTTTTAAAAAAGTGATTTTTTCAGTTTTTTCAGTATAGGCCGATATGTGTTCTTCTACATATTTTTGTTAATAAAAATCGCAATAAGTTGTTTATTGATTGGTTTGCGTAATTATAGAGTGGTTATAGCGTCTACAAAATAGGTGATAGATTTATGGCATTTTTATTACTATTTTTTCTTTATACTAGTACTGGAGGTGATCTGCGATTTTTATCGGGACTGCGACATTGTGGCAGACAGATCGGACACTTTTGACACATTTTTGGGACCATTGACATTTATACAGCGAATCATAAAAATGCACTGATTACTGGGTAAATGTCACTGGCAGGGAAAAGGTTAACACTGGGGGGCGATCAAGGGGTTAACTGTGTTTCCTCAGTGTGTTCTAACTGTGGAGGATGGGACTGACTACAGGAGATGACAGATCGTTGTTCCTAGCTAGTAGGAACACACGATCTGCCTCTCCTCTCCACACAGAACAGGGATTTGTGTGTTTACACACACGTCTCTGTTCTGGCTCTTGTGCCCACAATCGTGCATGGCAGGAGGTCATCGCGACTGCTGGACAGTCACGATGACCCCCGCAGTCCATCAGCACGCACACACCTGCTATCCCCACTTGAAGGGCCGATGTACAGCTACGATGGTTCGTGTGAAACTTGCCGACCTGCCGCAGTATAAAGACGGAGGCTGGTTGGCAAGCGGTTAATATTGTATCTGGGTATTTTGCCTTGTCTTGCGGTGGGACTGCACAGGAATAGCCCCCCAATGCAATCCCTCCACCCCTGGTGTGATTGGGCCCCTAGGGCTCCAGCAAGGAGCTGCAATTGACCTACTTTGCATTGTGCATCTTAGGATGAGTTGCATTTCAACTGGAAGCAAAGCAGGTCAAACAATCGCTTTCCTGTCAAACGCTTCATTTTCCATCTGAACGCAGCTGCATGGGTTCAAATTTAAAACACAGCATTTGCCAAGAACACCCATCAACATGTGCTCATACTCTACCCAGGTATAGTCCAGGAGCATCAACACAAAGGGGTTGATTTACTAAAGGCAAATAGGCTGTGAACTTTGCAAAGTGCAGTTGCTCCAGAGCTTAGTAAACGAGGTTAAGCTTCACTTTGCAAAGAATACCCAATCACATGATTGGATGATGGAAGTCAGCAGAGCATTTACTAAGCTCTGGTGCAACTGCACTTTGCAAAGTGCACAGTCTATTTGCCTTTAGTAAATAAACCCCAAACAGTAACATTGCATCCTATCAATTATACACACGCATCCATACAGTAGCTGCTTACCTTTCTGGCCAGACTATACCTCTGGTTGCACAGCTGGCTGTCTCTCCAGCCTCTTCAGCTCCCCTTGTTCCTGCTCCTTCTGCTGGGGAGAGAGTAGGGGCAATTTTGCACTGCAGCAGAAACATGGATGTCAGCATCCTCGGCACCTGGGGAACCAGGCAAGTTATGTAGGCCAGGGCCGTCATTAACGCAGGGCAAAAGGGGCAGCTGCCCTGGGCCCTGTCATTGCTGTGGGGCCCAAAGCAGCTGTCACTTAAGCCCTGCGCTGCCCGCAGTTTTCCCGGAGTAGCGGGTGCAGCCGACCCCCCCTCCCCTGCTGTCCCAAATGGCGGCCACAATATGACAGAGAGAGCGGGACAGCTGCCATATTCATGTGCTTAAGCCCGCTCGTCCCACTTCCCGCTCGTACAGAGGGGAGCTGTGGATGGAGGGGGGTACAGAGGTGAGCTGTGGATGGAGGGGGGTACAGAGGGGAGCTGTGGATGTAGGGGGGTACAGAGGGGAGCTGTGGATGGAGGGGGGTACAGAGGTGAGCTGTAGATGGAGGGGGGTACAGAGGTGAGCTGTGGATGGAGGGGGGTACAGAGGTGAGCTGTGGACTGAGGGGGGTACAGAGGTGAGCTGTGGATGGAGGGGGGTATAGAGGTGAGCTGTAGATGGAGGGGGGTACAGAGGTGAGCTGTGGATGGAGGGGGGTACAGAGGGGAGCTGTGGATGGAGGGGGGTACAGAGGTGAGCTGTAGATGGAGGGGGGTACAGAGGGGAGCTGTGGATGGAGGGGAGTACAGAGGGGAGCTGTGGATGGAGGGGGGTACAGAGGTGAGCTGTAGATGGAGGGGGGTACAGAGGGGAGCTGTGGATGGAGGGGAGTACAGAGGGGAGCTGTGGATGGAGGGGGGTACAGAAGTGAACATGGATGGAGGGGGGTACAGAGGGGAGCTGTGAATGGAGGGGGGTACAAAGGTAAACGTGGATGGAGGGGGGTACAAAGGTGAACATGGATGGAGGGGGGTACAGAGGGGAGCTGTGGATGGAGGGGGGTACAGAGGTGAACGTGGATGGAGGGGGGTACAAAGGTGAACATGGATGGAGGGGGGTACAGAGGGGAGCTGTGGATGGAGGGGGGTACAGAGGTGAACGTGGATGGAGGGGGGTACAGAGGTGAGCTATGGATGGAGGGGGGTACAGAGGTGAACGTGGATTGAGGGGGTACAGAGGTGAGCTGTGGATGGAGGGGGGTACAGAGGTGAACGTGGATGGAGGGGAGTACATTGGGACCTCCCCTGCTGTCCCAAGCGACGGCCACAATATGACAGAGAGAGTGGGACAGCTGCGATATTCATGTGCTTGAGCACGCGTGTCCGCTTCTCCCTCTGTCAGGAGCTGCGGACTGGAGTGACAGGGAATGACAGAGCGGCGCTCCGTGTTCCTCCCGCCCCCACCCCCACCTGACAGACCTGTGTAGCACACAGTGGAGTGCAGTGTTCTGGGGGTCTGATAGGCGGAGACTGTGTTGCACCCCCATGTCATCAGGTGAGAAAGATCACCCTGGAGAGAAGGGGATTCACATGTGCAGAGAATTGGGGGTACAGAGGTGTGGTGGAGGAGGGGGGTACAGAGGTGTGGTGGAGGAGGGGGGTACAGAGGTGAACGTGGATGGGGGGTACAGACGTGAACATGGAATACAGAGGTGAACTGTGGATGGGGAGAACAGAGGTGGTGGAGGAGGAGGGGGGGAACAGAGGTGAACGTGGATGGAGGGGGGGGGGTACAGAGGTGAGCTGTGGATGGAGGGGGTACAGAGGTGAACGTGGATGGAGGGGGTACAGAGGTTAACTGTAGATGGAGGGGGGTACAGAGGTGAGCTGTGGATGGAGGGGGTACAGAAGTGAACGTGGATGGAGTGGGTACAGAGGGGAGCTGTGGATGGAGGGGGGTACAGAGGTGAGCTGTGGATTGAGGGGGGTACAGAGGTGAGCTGTGGATGGAGGGGGGTACAGAGGTGAACGTGGGTGGAGGGGGGTACAGAGGGGAGCTGTGGATGGAGGGGGGTACAGAGGTGAGCTGTGGATGGAGGGGGGGTACAAAGGTGAACGTGGGTGGAGGGGGGTACAGAGGTTAGCTGTGGATGGAGGGGGTACAGAGGTGAACGTGGATGGAGGGGGGTAAAGAGGTGAACGTGGATGGAGGGGGTTACAGAGGGGAGCTGTGGATGGAGGGGGGTACAGAGGTGAACGTGGATTGAGGGGGGTACAGAGGTGAGCTGTGGATGGAGGGGGGTACAGAGGTGAACGTGGGTGGAGGGGGGTACAGAGGGGAGCTGTGGATGGAGGGGGGTACAGAGGTGAGCTGTGGATGGAGGGGGGTACAGAGGTGAGCTGTGGATGGAGGGGGGTACAGAGGTGAACGTGGATGGAGGAGGGTACAGAGGTGAACGTGGATGGAGGAGGGTACAGAGGTGACCTTTGGATGGAGGGGGTACAGAGGTGAGCTGTGGATGGAGGGGGGTACAGAGGTTAGCTGTGGATGGAGGGGGGTACAGAGGTGGCCATGGATGGAGGAGGGTACAGAGGGGAGCTGTGGATTGAGGGAGGTACAGAGGTGAACGTGGGTGGAGGGGGGTACAGAGGTTAGCTGTGGATGGAGGGGGTACAGAGGTGAACGTGGATGGAGGGGGGTAAAGAGGTGAACGTGGATGGAGGGGGTTACAGAGGGGAGCTGTGGATGGAGGGGGGTACAGAGGTGAACGTGGATGGAGGGGGGTACAGAGGTGAGTTGTGGATGGAGGGGGGTACAGAGGTGAACATGGATGGAGGTGGGTACAGAGAGGAGCTGTGAATGGAGGGGGGTACAGAGGTGAATGTGGATGGAGGGGGGTACAGAGGTGAACGTGGATGGAGGAGGGTACAGAGGTGAACGTGGATGGACGAGGGTACAGAGGTGACCTTTGGATGGAGGGGGTACAGAGGTGAGCTGTGGATGGAGGGGGGTACAGAGGTTAGCTGTGGATGGAGGAGGGTACAGAGGGGAGCTGTGGATTGAGGGAGGTACAGAGGTGAACGTGGATGGAGGGGGGTACAGAGGTGACCTGTGGATGGAGGGGGGTACAGAGGTGAACGTGGATGGAGGAGGGTACAAGGTGAGCTGTGGATGGAGGGGGGTACAGAGGTTAGCTGTGGATGGAGGGGGGTACAGGGGTGTGGTGGAGGAGGGGGGTACAGAGGTGACCTGTGGATGGAGGGGGGTACAGGGGTGTGGTGGAGGAGGGGGGTACAGAGGTGAGCTGTGGATGGAGGGGGGTACAGAGGTAAGCTGTGGATGGAGGGGAGTACAGAGCTGAGCTGTGGTTGGAGGGGGGTACAGAGGTGAGCTGTGGATGGAGGGGGGTACAGAGGTGAGCTGTGGATGGAGGGGAGTACAGAGGTGAGCTGTGGATGGAGGGGGGTACAGAGGTAAGCTGTGGATGGAGGGGGGGTACAAAGGTGAACGTGGGTGGAGGGGGGTACAGAGGTTAGCTGTGGATGGAGGGGGGTACAGAGGTGAGCAAAGTGGTGTGCAGAGGTGACTAATAGATGGTTACTTTGGGGAAGGGGGGGGGGAATATGCAAGTGCTGCCCCTCGTGCTGATTTCTTTCTGTGCCCTGTATGATACAAACACCTCACAGTACACACTCCCAATCCCTGTGTGTCGTCCTGGACTCCTCTACTCCCCCCTGCATCATCTTGAACTTCCCCATCATCCTGCACTCCGCTACCCCCCCCCCCCCCCCCATCATCATTATCATTATACAGGATTTATAGCTCCGACAGTTTGTGCAGCACTTTACAACATGAGTGCAGACAGTACAGGTACATTACAATTCAATACATACGTTTACATGTGTTTTTGTTTTTTGGAATGTTGGGGTGGAGAGAAAATTTGCATGGGGGGCGGGGGCCAAGAAAATGTTTGCTCAGGGTCCAATCAATATTATAGCCGGCCCTGATGTAGACCACATTCTCCGGGTGCCCGATGCAAGTGACTCCCATGGTGCCCATGCTGTGTACCAGGGCTGTGTAAATCTCTCACACCTGCATGCAATCGACTGGAGCCATTGTGTGAGTATTCTGAGAGTTAGTTGCAACGCCTGTCAGAATACAATAGTGGGCACTGTAGATTCATCCATCCTCACTGTTTAGTATTAATGGAGGAAACTGTTCAATTTCTTTCATTCAGCCTGCAGGCTGAACATAAGAAATCTACAGTATAAATGTATAATAATCAGCTTATAGCGTTTGTTACCTCAACACTTCATGTTCCTGATATGTGCCATCTGTACCATGTACTTGTATGAGAAAGTATTCTGTTCTCTTTGTATTACTTCCTTTATGTGAAATCCCTGATGTTCCTGCCAGTCCCCTTGCTTTCCTATTAAAAACTGACCACACTAAGCAGGAGAGCACAGATCAGTTCTCTAGCTATGTTGGGAACTCAGTGTGCTCTCCTCCAATAATCAGACTTGTCCTGACATGCCCCCTGCTGCACAGCCATTTACTGGGAAGCTCAGCATGCTGCTGCTTTTCCTCCCCCCCAGCTCTTATGCAGCTGAGAACAGAGGGAATGGGATCACTTATAAAAAAAGGGATAACAGATATTTATAACATTTTTTTTTTTTATATCTATACAAAAATGTTTTGCCTTTCATTTCTATTTTAAAATGATGGCTTGTTTTACAATGTGATTGTTTACAATCACTTTAACTCTTCCCAATACTTTGGCTAAGGGGGCCAGGTTTGCCGCCCTCCCAAAAATATTTAGCACCAGCCGCCACTGGTTTACACTTATGCTAATTGGATGTGGGTTTCCCTGCATCCAATTCGCATGACAGGAGAGTGTGACCGGCTCTTAATCTAGCCGGTTCACACATCTCCGGGGCGACCGTGGAGCGCACAGCAGAAGTGTCCTGTGCGTCTTTGGCTTTGTTTCAGGTCCGAATTCAGGCAAAAATTCTGACCTAATACTGACCAGATGCGGTGAACGGGAACGCACCGGACCCCTGCTGCGAGCCGCGCCACATATAGTGTGAACCCAGCCTCAGTCTAGTACTAACCAAACCCCTAATCAAATCTCCTAAATAAGGAGACACTAAAGAGAACAGCCTGGGACTGAAAACAAACAGCCCCAATCTTCTGACTGTGAAAATGAGCACGTATGTCAGACACCCCCTTTTCCATTTAAACAGTGTCGGCTGGTGCTCAAAATTTGTTGGGGGGTGCAAACAAACTGAATAATTCTGAAAAATACTAAAAAAAAAACATCAATTGCAGCCTCACTGTGCCCATCAAATGCAGCAACTGTGCCATCAAATGCCGCCTTTGTGCCCATCAATTGCAGCCACTGTGCCATTAAATGCCGCCACTGTGCCCATCAATTGCAGCTATTGTGCCATCAAATGCTGCCACTGTGCCCCATCAAATGCTGCCACTGTGCTCCATCAAATACTGCCACTGTACCCATCAATTTCAGCCACTGTGCCCCTTCAATTGCAGCCACTGTGCCCCATCAAATGCTGCCACTGTGCCCCATCAAATGCTGCCACTGTGCCCATCAAATGCCTCCACTGTGCCCATCAAAAGTTGCCACTGTGACACCCCCACCTGCTCGCTGTCTGACTGACACTTACCCTATCTCGGTGGCAGGTCAGGCAGCGGGTGATGGCGGCAAGCTGTGGGACCTTGCAGCGGGTCAGACAGCGGCTCCTGTGTCCTCCATGCATCTCCTCCCCTCCTCCTGATAGGCATCCAATAGCAGCGCCTGTCCTTTCAGCCAATCAGGTGATTGCTAATTGACCCTTGCTTTCTGATTGGTGGAGAGGCAGTTCAAATATTCATTTGCTTTTCTAACACACCTGGGTGGACTCTAAACGCAATGCTTTGCGCTCCGAGTTCACCTTTTTTGAAGCCTCTAGAGCCTATGGCTCTAATCAGGTGCTTCAAAAATACACCGCTGCTGTAATTCAGGTGCCCGGCATCTGAAAAGGGGTCGGGCGCCTGAATAGGGGGTGGCAGCAGTGGCGGTCATGGATAGATTCATGCAATGCATGAATCTATCCATTATTCATAGTGGGGGGTGTCTGGAGAGAGGAGGCGGCGCCCGTGTGCCCTTAATGAGTACACCGCCACTGAATTTAAATGTAGCACTTCTCCTAACAATATCAGGGCACTTATCAGGAGGCACTGATGATGAGGCACTGATGGACACTGATAGATGGCACTGGTGGGCATGGATTTGCAGCACTGGAGGGCACTGATTAGCGGCACTGGTTGGCACTTAGGAGAACAATGTCCCTCTAACATAAGCCGGCTACCAGCTTTATTCTTTTCTTCACGCTGATAGCATGAAGAAAAAAAAAAAAGCCGGCAACCGCCTTCTGTTTCCGTGATCAGCTGTCATTGGCTGACAGCTGATCACGTGGTAGGTAAGGGCCACTGTGATTGGCCCTTTACTCTGCTGTGTGAACAGCCAAGTCCAAAAAACTTGGCGATCTCAGAGCGCGGGAGGACGTACATGGACTCCCTCCCGGCATTTGGGGTCTGCGCTGTAGCCGTCTTTCGGCTATAACACGAACGTCAAGTGGTTAAGGGGAAATGCGGGATTAAAAAAAAAAAAACATACATATACTCACCTTCCTGATGCTGCAGCTGTCCCCCGCAAGCTCTAAAACCAAGAACTGAGTGATCACATGACTGCTAATCACTCAGTTCTCAGTCTGCTCTCCACTCTCAGTCACTGCTCTCTGCTCTGCCCAGTTTGCTGTCCAATCTGTCTCTGCTCTCTGCTCTGCCCCTCCAGCGCTCACTGGAGGGCTGGGCTGAGGAGGAGAGGGGAGCGGCTGGCTCCAGCTCTCTGCCACATGCTGAGAAGCTGAACCAGCAGCCAGGCCAGGCATGTGGGTGGATCCCAACATCCCAACAGCCTGGATCGGCTCTGTGATGTCAGCAGACAGCAGGCTGAACCTGATTCTGGGCCAGAGGAGGATACAAGTAGGTGTATTCCTGTGACCCTCAAGAGAAGTATGTCCAAAAAATCTTTACAAAATGTAGAAGAAAAACAGCCATTTACATGAGACCTAACAGATACTCTATCATTTATAATAGACACATTACATAATAGTAGATTTGCTGTACTTTATAATAGACATCATAGAGTAGAAAACAATTAACAAAGTGAGAAACAGCCACAACATCTACTGTGCCCTTTCTTCTAGCTTTTTTCTAATTAACTACATTTCATTCCTCATAAATTGCTCATATTATGACGCAAGTCAAATTTAGGCAGCTGTTTATAAAGCAATGGAATCTGCGATTTTTTTTTCTAGATTTTACGGGCTTTGATTTTACTACTAGTACATAAATATGTAACACAAAGGAACAAAATGCTGTGAAAAAAAGGATGAAAAAGTGGTGACACTGTGGGAAACCCAGGAAAATTAGAACAATAAGGCCATTGTAAGGAAAATGTCCTCTTTTCCCTTCTTTGACAATAATGGGTTATGCCTGGATAGGCATGCTGTTATATGGAACAGTGGCCGCTGGTGCTCAATATTTTGATATTTTGGGGGGTGGCAAACTAACACACCCCCCCCCCCCGGAGACGGACGGTGGCGGTCGACCCCCCCCCCCCCCGCATGGGAGACGGACATAGGTGATTAATCCCACCCGCAGACAGATGTGAATGCAATCAGATGCCTTACTTTAGGAGGCAGGGGGAAGGAAGAGCCGGGCCGCTCCGACCGCTTCTCCCGGCCGGACAGACAGTGCATGATGCAGCCATACAGAGAGACATTCTCCTCCCGGCCGAACAGGAAGTCCTGAGACACGATTGGCCTAAGAGTCCTAAGAGAATCAGGAAGACACTAGCGAATATTAATTCGCTATTGTCACACAAGTGCGTGGGCTCCAAGCCCACCATTTTTTGAAGCCAATTAGAGCCTTAAGCCTCGTATACATGATCGTATTGGCCAACAAAACCGTGGAATTTTGTCTGAAGGGCGTTGGCCCAAACTTGTCTTGCATTAACACGCACACACGTGGTGAACAATCACGAACGTAGTGACGTACTACATTGTTTTTCAGCACTTTAGCGCCACCCTTTGGGCTCCTTCTGCTAATTTCGTGTTAGTAGAAGTTTGGTGAGTGTTGATTTGCGCTTTTCATTTTGCGCTTTTCATTTAGCGCTTTTCAGTTCTCGTTTTTCATTTCGTGCTTTTCAGTTCGTTTCTGAACGGGCGTTCGTCAACCAGACATGCTGCGGAATCAGAGGAGATAACGTGTTATTTATTATTGGCCTTGGAGTTATTGCTTTGATTATTATTTTTTTGGTTGAATAATAATTTGATTTGGTATATTTTCTATATTTTTGGATGCATAGAATGCACTTTTTGGTTAAATTCTATTGGCAGATAGCATGAATAATTTTATTTGTTTTCTTTTTTTTAATGCACAATAAAAATTATGTGTAGAATAATACTTGGCTATGTGTTTTACTTCAAATGACAGTTTGGGAGTAGGCAGTTACATTTTAAAAAATATAATGTAAAATTGAAAAGGGACACCAACATAGTTGTATCTTTGATCTTAAAAACTACGGGATAATTGTGTTGTGGTATCTTGCCCAAATGAAAAAAAAAAAAAGAGTAATAATATTATTCTTAATAATACTAGAAAAAAAAAGCTTTTGAAAATTTGTTTGCAATAACTCTATCAGTATGAGCAGCAAAGCAGCTTCATTATTATCCCATTAAAGAAGAAGAGAATTGTGCGCTGCATTTCGAATTTGCCACGTCACGAATGTTCTGTATTACAAACGCTAGTTTACAAGACCGATCGCTTCTGGCTCGTCCTTGCTTCTGAGCATGCGTGTTGTACTTTGGACTTTTGTCCGACGGACTTGTGTACACACGCTGGGAAAATCCAACAACAGACATTGGTCCGCAGAAAATTTTAAAACCAACATTTGTCCGTGGAAAATCCGACAACAATTGAACAAACAGTCAGATTTTCCACCAACAGCCTGTCATCACACATTTCCCGTCGGATAATCAGATCATGTGTACAAGGCTTATGGCAATAATCACATGCTTAAAAAGCAAAAAACCCCATAGAAAGTCATGCGTTCGGCACCCCACATGTAAATTTGGGGGCCAGATGCAGGGACAGGGGGGTGGCGCCTGTGCACCCTGCATGGACGGGCTGCCATTGATATGAAGTAATAAAAAAAATCCCCAGTGCTAAATCCTGCTAACCAGCAACAGGATTCTAACTCACCCCCCAACACTTTAATAAGAACAGAGGCTTGACTTGGGTGGGTACTTTTGCAAATGTATGCATAACCCACATGACATGTCAATGATTCTTTGTCCTTTGTGTTACTACTCTATTCTGTATATAACACCAGTACTGGAATATACACAGAATATTTGGACATTAAAAGCAGTGTTGCCTGAAAATCATTCCACCTTTCTAAGTGGCTTTATATTCGCGCAACTTCATTTTAAATCGGACAAAGTCAGTGCGACTTGGAAGACATCTGTATGGCTTCCTGCACAGATGTAAATCCAAGTCGCTCCTGCAATCGCCAAAAGTAGTGTAGGAACTACTTTTTCAAATCAATGCAGCACTGCAAAGTCCGCATCATGCCGATTTGAACAGTGCCATTGCCGACAATAAGGTGCGACTTGTAAAGCAATTTGACCTTCCAAATCGTAAATCACTCCGGTGTGAATGGGGGTTTAAAGAGCCAATCTTCCCAGAAGTGATAATTTAGTTACGGGTGGAGCCTAACGGGCTGAGTCAGCCTCTGGCTTCTCATATGGCTTGTATACTCCCTGCCATAATTCCTGACTCTGTACCTATCCACCTTGGAGTTCTTGATGTTCCAGCTTACTTTTAAACATTCAAGCAGCTTCTGATGCATTTGTCATAGTGTTACTAAAAAATTGAAAATTCCAACTGTGGGAGCCACAGCAGGTGTGCAGATCCAGGAATTGACGCACAAATATCTAACCAATAAAGTCCCCAAGACTTGGTCAAGAAAATGGTCAAGTTGTTTCATTTTGAAATATTGGTCTTGGCTAGACTGGTCCTTTAAAGGTTCAGCAACACATTAGAAATAGTTCTGTAAAGGGAAGTCAATGAGAGCAATTGTTTACTTGTTTCTTATCTGCCCAAACTGTACAGGGAGTCTGTATTCCTCTATCAAAATAAAAAACAAAATATTACTGCGCTTGTGTCAGTACTTAAAAACATAAAGCTGCAACCACAACTGTGATAAAATGAAAATAAAAAATAATGTGTTGTGCTAAACTAAAATGGGTAATACACTGTGCATATGAAAGTGCTCAATCCAATAAAAATCCAAAACAAAATAAAAATAGTCCCATAAAATGGTGATGGAAAGAAGTAGAGATTCTTGCAATCAAGGATCAGGGATGAGGCGAATAAAACTCCCTCCACCACGGGGGTCCACCAGCACCAAAGAACTAAGATATGCTCTTACCAGATAGCCAGGACCTCCTATAAGGAAGGTCAAACACGCTATGGGGTAATCCCCTATTGTGCATGGATCGCAGAGAGGGCAGAGGTTTCTTTTCCCAATAACATCCACAACAGCAGCCACGGATTCCCGATGGATAATGTGGATAAACAAAACACTATATAGTGTAAAACCTTAAAAACTATTATTTTATTAAAAGAAATACAATCACATCGTAGAATGAAATATGCGCATATAAAGGAGTACATCCAGACAGGTAAAATGGCATCTGCCTCCAATTCTGGGTAATCCAATAACATAGATAAGTAACTCCGCCCTATGCGTTTCGTCACCATAGGACTTCTTCTGGGCATATAGTTTAACAACACATTTTTTTTTATTTTCACCGATTGTCGCCATGAAGCTCACAGTTTTATGAGGCACTTTTTTTATCAAATGTATGCATGTAAGTGTCTACCTGACAGACCCTCCCCCCCCCCCCCCATATCAAATGGATATTTTTGCTAAAAATAAATTAAAATTATCATTCGCAGACACAAACACAACATATAAAATTCCTGCTAAATCTAAAGGATAAAACTGTATTAAGTTAATAAATAGAGCTCCATGTGTGAATAAGGTCTTTGGGGCTCATTTACATGGGTGCTGTGGCTTATCGTGCGAATCAGTGTTTTTGTTTTTTTTTAGCGTGGCCAGAGCTGTATGCAGGCAGCCTACGTTACACTATAGGGACGCAGGAGCTGTGTATGAACACAGCCGCAGATCCTAATTTGACTGTCATGTGGGTGCAGGTGTTTGGTCCAAACACAGTGTGCATTAGACCTGGTTCACACCTATGCGTTTTTTAATGCTTTTTGCAGAAACGCATTACAGGCAATTTAACATGGTTTCCTATGGGACACGTTAACATCTATGCTTTTTTCAGCCACTGCATTTTTGGAAAGGGACACTTTTTTAAATGCAAAACTGTGCATTTTTGGTTCAATAGACTTCAATAGAGAAGTTGCAGAAAAGCATGTTGTGCATTTTTGCTGCTTTTTGTGTTTTTTTTTAATCTGCCCAACAACAAAAACACAAATGGTGAAGGTCTGCTTTAATGTGAAGCAGCCTTTCTCATCCAGGGTTCCTTTAGCAATTTCTGCCTCTTAGATAAGTGACCACCAACACCAATGATCTTTTTTAACTATCCATAAAGGGGGTATTTTTCTACTCACCAAAAATTAATGAGCATTTTTCATTGACCATTATTCTAATGTGCCTTGAGCTGTACAAATATTAATTTTCACAAAGTCTCTGCTGCCTCAGTTTTTATGATGGCAATTTGCATATGTTATGAAGAGTGATCAGAAGAATTGCAATTAATTGCAAAGTGCCTCTTTGCCATGAAAATGAACTTAATCCCATAAAAAAAACATTTCCACTGCATTTGTGAAGAAGGCTTCAGAGAGCTCAAGAAAATCCAGCAAGCGCCAGGACCATCTCCTACAGTTGATTCAGCTGTGGGATCGGGGGGCACCACCAGTGCAGAACTTGCTCAGGAATGGCAACAGGCAGGTGTGAGTACATCTGCATACACAGTGAGGTGAAGACTTTTGGAGGATGGCCTGGTGTCAAGAAGGGCAGAAAAGAAGCCACTTCTCTCCAGGAAAAACATCAGGGACAGACTGGTATCCTGCAAAAGGTACAGGGATTGGACTGCTGAGGACTGGGGTAAAGTGTTTTCTCTGATGAATCCCCTTTCTGATTGTTTGGGGCATCTGAAAAAAACCTTGTTCAGAGACGAAAGCTGAGCGCTACCAACAGTCCTGTGTCATGCCAACAGTAAAGCATCCTGAGGCCATTCATGTGTGGGGTTGCTGCTCATCCAAGGGAGTGTGCTTACTCACAATTGTGCCTAAGAACACAGCAATGAATAAAGAATGCTACAAAACAGCAACTTCTCCCAACCATCCGAAAACAGTGAGTGACAATGCCTTTTCCAGCACGATGGAGCACCTTGCCATAAGTCAAAAGTGATAACTAAGTGGCTTGGGGAACAAAACATCGAAATTTTGGGTCCATGGCCAGAAAACGCCCCAGAAGTTAATCCCATTGAGAACTTGTGGTCAATCCTCAAGAGGCAGGTGAACAACCCACGCACACACGCACACACACACAAACTAATTCTGACAAATTCCAAGCATTGATTATGCCATAAGTCAGGATGTGGCCCAGAAGTTGATTGACAGCATGCCAGGGCGAATTGCAGAGGCCTTAAAAAATGCTCTTTGCATAAACTTAATGTAAGTGTTAATAAAAGCCTTTGACACTTATGAAATGCTTGTAATTATACTTCATTATCCACTTGCTTGCTGGGCACCTAAACCCCCCTCCTGCCCAGACCAATTTTCAGCTTTTAGCGCTGTCACTCTTTGAACTACAATTGTGCGGTCATACAACACTGTACCCAAATGAAAAAAATGATCATTTTTTCCCCACAAATAGAGCTTTCTTTTGGTGGTATTTGATCACCTCTGGGGTTTTTTTTTTTCCGTTAAAAAATTAGAAAAGACCGAATTTTTTTTAAAATACAAAGCCGTTTTATATTTTGTTAATAAATTTTGCAAACAGGTAATTTTTCTCCTTTATTTATGTACACTAATGAGGCTGCACTGATGGGCACTGATAGGCTGCACTGATGGGCACCGATAGGCTGCATTGATGGACACTGATAAGGCGGCACTGATGGGCACTAATAGGCGACACTGATGGGCACTTATAGGTGGCACTAGTGGGCACTGATGAGGTGGCACTGGTGGGAACTGATAGGTGGTGCTGATGGGTAGCACAGATGCGTGGCACTGATGGGTGGCATTGATGGGCGGCACTGAAGGGCATTGTTAGGTGGCACTGAAGGGCACTAATAGGTGGCACTGATAGCTGTCACTGATGGGCACTGATAGGTGGCAGTGATGAGCACTGATGGGTGGCAGTGATGGGCACTAATGGGTGGCAGTGATAAGCACTGATCGGCACTGGTAGGTGACACTGATAGGCAGCACTGCTAGGTGGCACTGATGAGGCACCATTGGTGGGCATTGATAGGTGGCACTCGTGGGCATTGATAGATGGCTCTGATTGCTGGCACTTATACACAGGGCCGGACTGGGAATGAAAACCAGCCCTGGAAAAAATGTCATACCAGCCCCATAGCATTATTATACCAGCCCAACAGCATAACGCCATTATTTTCTTGTTCATAAAATGGAAAACCATGCATTTTGAAGCATATTTGAAGAATGCATTATATAAAGATAAGACACATATAAAAGCACATAGGGCTTTATATATATATATATATATATATATATATATATATATATATATATATATATATATATAAAAGCAAATTACAGTTAAAAGTGGTAAAAGTGGAGCAATCATCAAGAACAGTCAACTTATTGCTATGGTGATATATATTGCCAGAATAAAGAATAATCAAAGAACTTTACTTCAAAGTATGGAAGACATAAACATGTTCAAAACTTTATTAACGTAACATAAATAAATTACTCACAAAGACACAAAATATTAGTAGATAAATACTATACATAAAAAAAGGCAAAATGTTTTACTTAACAGTAATTAAATATTGTAACAGTTACAATAAACCGTTTGAGATATAAATATAAAAAAATATCGCAAATAAATACCACCAAAAGAAAGCTCTATTTGTGTGTACAGCGTTGCATGACCACGCAATTGTCATTGAAATTGCGAGAGCGCTGAAAGCTGAAAATTGGCCTGGGAAGGAAGGGGGTGAAAGTGCCCAGTAATGCACACAAAAAATAAAAAAAATTGCCTGCACACCATCGCCCTTTACACATGTATGGTGTATCAACATTTAGGAGGTGTTAATCTGTCCCTTAAAGTGAATGTAAACCCAATGTCATAATTTCTAAACTACTGCCATAGGGGTTATCTATAAGGATATACATGCCTCCTGCATGTATCTTTACCTGTCAAATGTCTCCCCTCTGTCTGGTAATGGACCCGAAAAACTGCAGATTCTGTGGGCGGGTCTGTTGTCTGGAGCTCGGTGGGTGGAGTCATGATGTCAGTAGACTCCCCGCCCATCTCTACACTCCCCTGTGTATTTCTAACTGAACTTCTGCTATGATCTCTAACATCCAGTGAAAAGCCAGAAAAGTAACCACATGACTTCAGCATGCCAAATCATGCTGAGGTGTGGATTTGGCATGCTGAAGGAACTGCCCCCTATTCAGGTGTCCAGCCCCTTGTCGGGCGTCGGGCATCTGAATTACAGCGGCGGGGGTGTTTTTAGAAGTGCCTGATTAGAGCCGTTGGTTCTAATAGGCTTCCAAATTGGTAAACAGCGGGCACACTTACACAGTGCTGTGTTAGGAAATCAAATAAATCGCTTCCCTAACACTGACCCACCTCTCAGCCAATCAGGTGCCCTGGGTCTGGTTACCTGTCACCTGATTGGCTGAAGCGACAGGCACTGTGATTGGATGCCTATCGGAGGGAGCGTGGAGGAACGCGCTGACCTGAGACAGGTAAGTGCCGGGCGGGGGGGGGGGGGACACTGGCAGCATTTGATGGGCAAACTGGTGGCAATTGATAGGGCAAACTGGTGGCAATTGATAGGGCAAACTGGCGGTAATTGATGGGGCAAACTGGCGGCAATTGATGGGGCAAACTGGCGCCAATTGATGGCAGTGGCACATTGGCTGCGCTTGATGGCACACACAGTGGCTGCGTTTAATGGGCACAGTGGTGGCAATTTATGGGTACAGTGGCTGCACTTGATGGCACAGTGGCTGCGTTTAATGGGCACAGTGGTGGCAATTTATGGGTACAGTGTCAGCGTTTGATGGTGCAATGGCTGTGTTTAATGGCACAGTGGCTTGATGGGCACAGTGGATGTGTTTAATGGGCACAGTGGTGGCAAGTTATGGGTACAGTGGCTGCGCTTGATGGCACAGTGACTGCGTTTAATGGACACTGTGGTGGCAATTGATGGGTACAGTGGCTGCGTTTGATGGTACAGTGGCTGCATTTGATGGCATAGTGGCTGTGTTTGATGGGCACAGTGGCTGCATTTAATGGGCACAGTGGTGGCAATTTAAGGATACAGTGGCTGCGCTTGATGGCAGTGGCTGCGTTTGATGGCACAGTGGCTGAGTTTGATGGGCACAGTGGCGGCAATTTATGGGTACAGTGGCTGTGCTTGATGGCACAGTGGTGGCAATTTATGGGTACAGTGGCGGGGAAATAAAAGTAAAGTTTTGTGCTAATACACTATGTAATTAACAAGCAGCACTCATAAGACTAATATCTAGTTTCTGTATACAGCTTTTGCAAGATAATCTGGAACTTGAACAAAACATGAACTTCTACAGATCCCTGAAGACCACACTGCAGACAAATGTGACTGCCACAAAAAAGAGAGAGAGAGAGAGAGAGAGAGAGAGAGAGAGAGAGAGAGAGAAAGAGAGACAGAGAGAGACAGAGAGAGACAGAGAGATTTTTTTAAGTACCTTAATTCTTCTGATGCACAGGCGGCCTTTAACTTCTCCTATTCTCCTTGTGCAGATTAGTGGGCGGTGCTGGCGCCGCACGGGAAGAGTTATGAATGGAAGGGGAAATCCACCTGCACGGTGTTCCCCTGCTCCTCCCCTCAGGCACACAGAGGCATATCACTCTGCAGTTCAGTGGGCGGCGCCGGATCGGAGGCACACACAGGCATTGCATAGTGCGGCAGCCGTCGCTGCTCTTTATTTTGCTGACACAGCCAGCCAAGCTCCGAACCAAAAGCAGCCCCAGGGCACTGAGTGCAGACAGCCTACCGGGAAATTTCCCGGTATCCTGGTAGGCCAGTCCGGCCCTGCCTATGCACTGATTCCTGGCACTGTGTGGGCACTGGCAGGTGGCACTGGAAGGCGGTACTGGTGGGCACAGATGAGGTGGCTTCGCCTCTTCTTCTTCGGGACCGATATCCCTTGCACTGAAGCCAGTGATCAGCTTTTTTTTCTCCTCACGCTGTTAGCTTAAGGAGAAAAAAAAAGGATTACCGATCTTCTGTTTACATCACGTGATCAGCTGTCATTGGCTGATCACGTGGTGGGGGCCGGGATCGGCCCTTTACTCCGATCAGTCATCACCCGAGTCTCATTGACCCGGTGATCACAGCGCGCAAAGGGAAGGACGTCTATTGACGGCCTCCTGGCAAAGTAGATCCGCACTGTAGCCATCATTCGGCTATAGCACAGATCTGAAGGAGTTAAACCATAGCAATATCTGACAAAAAGATCTAAAAACACTGAAGCAGCAGACTTTGTAAAAATGTATGGTTGTGTCATTCTCAAAACTTTTGGACACGGCTGTAGATATATTATCTCTGTAGATATAGTAACTATTAGTCCCCTGCGATTTTGAAGGTTACGTCCATGTTATAAAAGTTGGGAAAGCCTGATGTGGAAGGAACAATAAAGATATGTAAAAAAAAAAATCCTCATATACATTACACAGTATGTAACAATCACATACAGATATCAGGATATACTATTTGACATGATGGTTGTGTTACCAGTGGAATATTGCCCCCCCCCCCCTCCCCCCCCTCACATTTATAGATCCCATCTCTGCTTTAGCTTTATAGAGGGGGGGGTCATTTTCCTGCTGAGGTGGATGATATTCAAGGAGGGAAATTTTGTCTGCTTTAATAAATGTGCCCCATTATCCTATATAACAGGCTGACTATCTGTCCGTGTTTGTCTTTCTAGAAGAGTTTCCAGTGTTCCTCTGTAGACCATAAGAGGAGCCTCCTGTTCTCTGCACCAACTATTATCTTGTAGGGGAAGCACAAGGAACAGGGTTCTCTTACATCCAGCCTGGCTCTAATTAGAGAGCAGCAGGGCTGGATGGAGCAAAGGGAAAGGCTTGGAAAAGCTTCTACAAAAAGCTGAACACCCCAATGTCTGCAGCTGCAGCTTCAGCCCAGGTAGGTCTCCTCTCCTCTCCCTTCCTATGGTGCTCATTGCCTTTTGTAAATGCTCTTTTCCCACGCACTATACCAGCTGCCACTACACAGATACTAAGCAACCCGTGTATATATATATATACTTCGTTACACTTTGTTTCACCTAATTCCTTTTTTACAGCTATACTTGTTGCTGCTTTATTATTACCTTAACTCGTAATGTCCCAGGACCCATTTGATGCTGACTAAATGCTGACTGATGCTGACTGTTACTAAATGCAGAGAATAACATAAAAAGATGTGCTGGACAATCGGCAGTCCTTTAATAAATGTTGGTGCTAGGTGTTGTGTTCGTAGCTAAGTGCTGAGATTGTTTGGATGAAGAATGGGAATATTGTATGTAACCTATATATATATACTGTATACAATAGTATATAGAGACACAACTGTCACTTTTGAGACACAACTGTCACACATTGGGGGAATTCCTAAGGACTCTGTGAACAGCAGGGCAGAGATTTGAGGAAAAATGTGTGCGATGGAAAAAAAGTATTTTTAATGCTAAAAATGTAGTTTTAATGTCACCTATAGAAAGGGAGAGTGACTTACCTGCTGTACACGTTGCAGTGTAATGCGATGAACATCTTTAAGGATAAAAGATTAATAGGGATTGATAGGGACACTCTTCAACCTCATGATTTCATGTCTACAGTAGTTCAAATATATTTTACTTCGAATAAGATTTTTTTCTATTCATTCGTTAGAATCGATCTCGCTGAACACCCGAGACAGTCCTGATGTATTCTCCATAGTATATATCAATGACAATTGAAGAGATTTGAACCCAAAACGAATAATTGTCTGTCTGCCCTTTAATCACTGTCATTGCTGGTTAAATAAATCCGATAAATTCGCAGAATTATTTGTGTACTATACTCTCTTCTAAAAATTCGTATATTAGCATCTTTAATAATGTGTGTACTATCCTCTCTTCTAATAAGGTCTGTACTATCATCTCTAATAATGTGTGTACTATCATCCCTTGTAATAATGTGTGTACTATCCTCTCTAATAATGTCTGTACTATCATCTCTAATAATCCTCTCTAATAATGTGTGTACTATCCTCTCTTCTAATAATGTGTGTACTATCCTCTCTAATAATGTGTGTACTATCATCTCTAATAATCCTCTCTAATAATGTGTGTACTATCCTCTCTAATAATGTGTGTACTATCATCTCTAATAATCCTCTCTAATAATGTCTGTACTATCCTCTCTAATAATCCTCTCTAATAATGTGTGTACTATCCTCACTAATGACGTCTGTACTATCCTCTCTAATAATGTGTGCACTATCCTCTCTAATAATGTGTGTACTATCCTCGCTAATAATCCTCTCTAATAATGTGTGTACTATCCTCTCTAATAATGTGTGTACTATCCTCTCTAATAATATGTGTCCTATCCTCTTTAATAATGTGTGTACTATCATCTCTAATAATCCTCTCTAATAATGTGTGTACTATCGTCTCTTCTAATAATGTGTGCACTATCCTCAATGTGTGTACTATCATCTCTACTAATGTGTGTACTATCCTCTCTAATAATGTGTGTACTATCATCTCTAATAATGTCTGTACTATCCTCTCTCTTAAAAATTCGTATACATCTCTAATAATGTGGGTGCTATCCTCTATTCTAATAATGCCTATACTATCCTTGCTATTCTCTCTTCTAATAATGTGTGTAATATCATCTCTAATAAATTGTGTGCTATCCTCTTTTCTAATAATGTGTGTACTATAATCTCTAATAATGTGTGTACTATAATCTCTAATAATAATCCATGTACTATCTTCTCTGTAATTTGTATACTATCCTTTCTTTTAGAAATGTGTGTATTATCTCCTTGTCTAATAATTTGTTTACTATCCTCACTTAATAATCATTCGTATACTATTATCTCCAATAAATTGCATTCTATCCTCTCTTCTAATCAGATTTCACTCGATCGCTTACATTGGTTTCCATCTGATCATGAAAAGAATTGGAAATATATTTGGTAGAGGATATATGAAAGCTGTGACACAATTCATTTTATAACAATGACACATTATGGACTAGATTTTGTTTGCACACATCTGTGGTTTATGGTTATATCTAAAAATGGTATTTCCTCTTTCTTTTCCTAAGTTGACAAATAAATGTGTTCAATTACAATACAGCCTGTCAGCTCTTCTACACTCTTCTCACTGTCTGCAATGATGTGTTTTTGCTGCCACCAGCCATCCGTGTCTTTTGAGTGGATTGTTCGTTTGATGTGATGAGATTAGTTAGTGGTATCAAAGCCAAAAACAAACCTGCAGCAGTTTACCAATCCTGAAATGTGGTGGCTGCATTTGTTTTCTTTTTTTCTTTTGGCTTTTTAGGTTCCTTTATAGGTCTGGCCAGTAACACACTTCCTGCCTTGGGGTGTCTCCACTATGCCTGGAGGAGCACTGGAGACACCTTTGGACAGCAGCATTGTCAGTTTGGGGAGAGGATAGTGTTAAACTAGCAGATTTAGATGGACTTGACTAACAGATTGAAGCTGAACTGCAGATAACACATTCATTTACAGCAACAGTTTTCTTCCCTTTTGGAGCAAAGATTTTACATAAATAAATAAAATCTGATCGTTGTAAGCACCCATGTTAGTGTTACATTTTTGTCTCATTCCTCTAACTGCCACTTTTGTTGGACAGCCTTTCTCTGTTAAAGAATGTTTTAAAAAAATAGCAGGCTTACTGGCAGGATCACCAGGTAAAAATAAAAGGAAAAAAAAACTAAAAAAAAAAAAGAAAAGAAAAGAAAACGAATGCAACCACCACGTCTAAAATTGGTAAGCTGCACTATATTACATTTTTGTTTTTGAGTTGGTAAAGCTGTGTCCAATTCTATCTACCAATCTTCAGCTGCTTTAAAAAAAAAAAACTTTTTTTAATGTTTCTGTCTATTCAAAATGAGATCAGGTTCACCATATTTACTACTATTTACTTTGCAATTGCACAGTCTTTACTCCTTTAGTAAAACAGCCATTATATGTGTGAAGTAGAGAATGTAATTATGGCCACAACAACCACAATACACCTGTTATTTTCTGGTTCAGGATAGCAAAGAGAAATTGACATCTGACTACTACTATGACTACTACTATGACTACTACTATGGGCAATGGAAACACTTTTCAGTGGTATTTAGGAATTGTGTTTACAGGACAGCGATTGGGGATGAAGAGAAGGTGTCTAATTATTTACTATTTAAATTAAATCAATTCAGTCACAGTTTATCATTTACTATTTTTATTGAATGTGAAGATATTCACCAACAGGTGGAAATGAAAATGATCTAAATAGGCTCAATCAGAGGGATCGCTAAATTGCATTGTTTATCACACTGTGTATATTTGCATTCTGATTGGTCTGATTTGAGCAGACTCAAGTAGTTCAGGGTAGTTGAGGGACCTAATCAGTTGTGATCCAAGAATGATGAGTTTGTTTGCAGATTGGAAAATTCCTAAATATATATCCAGGGGTACCAGAAAATTGCAATCACTCATTTTTCATTTTTCAGGCAGAGTTTTATTAATATTTATCTCCTTTATACAAACATGTTGCACAGCACTCTAGAGTTACAAAACCATCGGGCTATGACACTGACATTGAAAAGAGTGCAGAGTTACTGGAATTTGTACAAAGAGGACCTGTCCCAGGAGAGGCAGAGAGCACAATGTTTGCAGAGCAGGCTGAACAAATTGCTGCTCTTGCTGTCAGATGACCAAAAAGGGAAATCTGTGATTTCAACATAATTATCACCATCATCATTATCATTATCATCATTATCACCATCATCATTATCATCATTATGCTTTGCATTTTTTGGAAAAAGTGTTAGGCAAAGTGCAGCATCCAAGAATTGTCAGCCAGCAATTGTCTTTCATGATTATGCCACTTTGAAAACAATTAAATCTGATTGGTTGCTATTGGTTTTGGCACTTGACACATCAGCAATGTATATTGCATGGCCTTAGTAAATAAGCCTAACACAAATTTTAATACACTTCTGTCAGGAATACCTGAAATCTGATTATACAGCCAGTCATGTACCACATAGACAGCACCTTCCATTAAACTCTGTGTTATAATTGTATTTATCGGGTGGAAAAGTAATGTCCAAAGTACAGGTATCCATCCCATGCAATCACCCAGATTTCATCATGAATAGTTCTGACTGCAGTCAGATTTACTAAAGGGAAACAGATTGTGCACTTTGCAGAGTGCAGTTGCAGAGCTTATTTAATGAAGTAACGTTTCACTTTGCAAAGAATACCCAATCATATGCAAGGAAAATTAACAAAAAAATGCATTTTTGCTTGCACATGATTGGATGATGGAAGTCAGCAGAGCTTCTACTCATTTACTAAGCTCTGGAGCAACTGCACTTTGCTCACACTCTATTTGCTTTAGTAAATCAACCCCTATGTGTCTCTTTGCATGTTCTTTTTTATTATTGTTCTTTGCCTGGCCCAATCAATCTATTGTATTAATCTATCTAGCTACCTATCTAGTCAAAATATCACTGTATCCCTTTATCTTTAAATCAACATTCTGGGGGTTACTTACTAAAAGAAAATCTACTTTGGACTGCAAGTGCACTTGGAAGTGCAGTCGCTGTAGATCCGAGGGGGACATGCAAGGAAAATAAAAAACAGCATTTTACCTTGCACATGATTGGATAATAAAATCAGCAGAGCTTCCCCTCATTTCAGATCTACCCCTTGGATTTACAGCTACTGCACTTCCAAGTGCACTTTCAGTGCAATTTCAAGTGCACTTTGCACTGGTAGTTTGCACTTGTAGTGCAAAGTGGATTTGCCTTTCTTAAATAACCCCCATAATCTATCTTTCTGTGAGTATGTATATATGTGTATTTTACTATCCCTCCTGGATCAGTACATATGGACTGTACATCAATAGTAACTTCATCTTCAAAGGAAATCATTGTGGAGGAAGTCTCCACAATTCATGTTTTCTGTACAAATCTGTAATATTCGTGTTATTGCTGCATAAGAGGTTCTATTTATCTACACCTCAGGCACTCAGGATTGCCCGTTGTTTTCCGGGCAGGGATGTGGGCTGCTTCTTCCATTCTTCCCGGAGATAGGTGTTGGGTTTATTTTGGAAGGAAGTGGGGAATCTCAGGTTCACTGAGAAAACAAAGAACATCTTTCCATGTCAGACTTAACTGTGCTCTTCCCAGATCTCCCTTGGGGGGCTGGAAATGAATCCTCCATAGCAGACACAGGCAGGGCTGAGAAAAGGGAGGATGATTGACAGGAGGGGCAACACCACATTAGTGATGGACAGGTACAGGGACAGAGGGGTAATAAGAGGACAAAGACTTCAGAACACAGTGTAACAGGGGTGTCATTCAAGGACAGGGAGTGTGTAATAGAGGGAGTAATAAGAAAACACTGTAATAAAGAGTAATAAGAAAACACTGTGTAATAAAGAGTAATAAGAAAACACTGTAATGGAGAGTAATAAAAAGACACTGTAATAGAGAGTAATAAGAAAACAATGTAATAGAGAGTAATAAGAAAACAATGTAATAGAGAGTAATAGGAAGACACTGTAATAGAGAGTAATAAGAAGACACTGTAATAGAGAGTAATAAGAGAGTAATAAGAAGACACTGTAATAGAGAATAATAAGAAAACAATGTAATAGAGAGTAATAAGAAGACACTGTAATAGAGAGTAATAAGAAGACACTGTAATAGAGAGTAATAAGTAAGCAATGAATAGAGTAATAAGAAGACACTGTAATAGAGAGTAATAAGAAAACACTGTGTAATAGAGAGTAATACGAGGGCTGTGAGTGTGTAATAAAGAGTAGACAATGTATGGTTAATAAAGAGTAATAAGAAGAGTGTGTATTATGGAGAGTACAGTAAGTTTGCAAAGAGATAATAGGAGAACAGTTAGGGGGTAATATAATAGAGAGCGATAAGAGGACAGTGAGTGTGCATTGTGGAGAGAATTAATAGGTCAGTGGATGTGTAATAGAGAGTAATAAGAGGACAGTGAGTGTGTAATAAAGAGTAACAAGAAGACAGAGATGGTGCTGAATAGAGATAGAGAGAAATAGGAGGACAGTAAATGTGTAATATAGAGTATTAAGAGGACAGTAAGTGTGTAGCTAAGTATAAATTGGGAAAATAATGTGTAACAAAGTGTAGCAAAACAGAGAAATAAGAGGATAGTGAGTGTGTAATAGAAAGTAATATAGTGAGTGTGTAATAAAAAGTAACATAGAGAAAGTGAGTGTGTAATAGAGAGTAACTATACAAAGACAGCAAGTGTATAATAAAATATAATAAGACAACAGTAAGTGTGTAACAAAGTGTAATAAGGAGGACAGCGAGAGTGTAAGTATAATAAAAGGAGAGCAAGTGTGTAGGAGACAATAATAAAGAGGGAAATAAGTGTGTAATGGAATGTGATAAGAGGACAATAAATGTGTAGCAGAGAGTACCAGGAAGCGACTGAGTGTGTAACAGGGAGAGTAATAACAGTATGGGTGTGTAACAACATGCTAATGTATGTTAAACAGAGAATAGTAAAATGAGAGTGCAAGAAATACAAAAAGGGTAGAATTGATGTGTATTGGAATGTATTTGGAGAACAATGAATGTGTAACAGAGAGTATTAAGAGGACAGTGAATGTGTAATAGAGTGTAGCTAAGGGACATTGAGTGTGTAACAGAGAGGACACAGAAGAGTTTGTAATAAGAGGATAGAGAGTGTGTAACAAAGACTAGTCAAAAAAGTGTGTAAAATAGTGTAATAGGAGGACAGAGAGTGTAAGGGAGTAGACAGAAGACTGGGAGTGTGTAATAGAGTGTAATGAGAGGGCAGGGTGTGTGTAGCAGAGAGTACTCAGAAGAGTCTGAGGACAGTGAGTATGAGGAGAGTAGCCAAGTAATAACGTGTAAAAGGAGAGTAGTCAGACTAGTGTACTGTATAATAAGAATAACGGAGTGTAATATGGGGGACAGTCAGGGAGTGTGTAATAGAGAGTAATAAGAGGGTGACAAATGTGTAGAAGAAAATGCAGACAAGGGTGAATGTAATGAGAGGAAAGGGACTATGGTCAGAGGGGTGTGTAAGTGAATAAGGAGAGTGGGGTCGGAGTATAATGGGGGGTCTCTGGGAATGGGTAACATATTGTGTGTGTGTGTGTGTGGGGGGAGTTAATGAATGAAGGATATAATGCAGGGCAGTCATTATTACATATAGGGACTATATAAGTCCTGTATAAGTTGTATGCATTGGAGTATATTTGCCCATTATTGTACATTGTCCCTCAATCCTCATTATGTGATATGTCATACAAAGCAATAATACATAACACAGGTAAATATGTGAAGCTGCATAATTATAAGACATGTATAATGTATGGGGTATACACATGGACCATGGCTCGGTGTAATACATAGAGAGAACACTATAGGTAGGATTGGGGAGGTATGTGTCGATCCCTATGTGGACTTTTCTCTCCCAGTGATCAGTCCTCCTCCATGCAGTCCTCCTCCATGCAGTCCTCCTGGCTGGGCTGTACCTGTCCTATGTACAGAGAATAGACGGAGAACAGAACACAGCCCTCCTCCCCCGTCCTCCCCCCGCCACCCGGGAAGCCGCATCCCAGCAGAGGACGATGTTCGCGGACTGGGCTGGCCAGCTGGGAAACATGAGCCGCATGGAGTATGCGCATTGCGGGGCGGCGGAGTGTCTGGCTGGTAAATAGAAGAGAAGGAGAGGCGGCCGCGGTTCGTGTGGTTAGAGGAGAGGAGAGGAGGACAGACCGTGCGGGGAACATGTACCGCTCACACCGGGGATGGCACTAGATTGGACGAGCTGGATTATCATCATCACCCTTCTCACCCATCACCGGAGCCAATCACCTCCACCCCGGGAGGGGAC
This sequence comes from Aquarana catesbeiana, assembly GCF_042186555.1. NCBI lineage: Eukaryota > Metazoa > Chordata > Amphibia > Anura > Ranidae > Aquarana > Aquarana catesbeiana. Next base: position 64,017,605 of record NC_133328.1, on the reverse strand, counting down.
CACAAGACACAGCAGGTCTGTCATCTCCATCCATCACCACTGCATGCCAGGACAGCAGGATTCCCTGTAGGAGCAAATGTCAGATCATGGTGACAACCCCAACCCACAATCTGCCAGATGTACTGGACACGGGGGATGCTGGGACTGATAGTTCTACAGACACCTTATAGCTAAGAGGACAGCTATGCATATGCTTCCTATCTATCTATCTATCTATCTATCTATCTATCTATCTATCTATCTATCTATCTATCTATCGATTGGAACTATTTATCTTCCTTACTTTCTTTGAACCTTGAGCATGCTGGGACATGTAGTTCCACAACAGCCTTAAAGTTACAAGGACAGCAATTCTGGCACTCATGTGTTTTATATAACATCATTTTCTTTCTTTCTTTCTTTCTTTCTTTCTTTCTTTCTTTCTTTCTTTCTTTCTTTCTTTCTTTCTTTCTTTCTTTCTTTCTTTCTTTCTTTCTTTCTTTCTTTCTTTCTTTCTTCTCTGTTATCTATCACCTACCTACATATCTATGTTCTATTCCTTCCTTCCTTCCTTCCTTCCTTCCTTCCTTCCTTCCTTCCTTCCTTCCTTCCTTCCTTCCTTCCTTCCTTCCTTCCTTCCTTCCTTCCTTCTTTCCTTCCTTCCATCCACATGTTAAATCTATCTATCTATCTATCTATCTATCTATCTATCTATCTATCTATCTATCTATCTATCTATCTATCTATCTATCTATCTATCTATCTATCTATCTATCTCTATCTATCTATGTTATGTATGTTAGATTCCATCCATTGGCAGGCAGTGATTGTGTAGGGGGGTTGATGTTTGACGTGTCTGTGGTTCCTATACTGGCCCATAATGCAGTATAGAGAAGGTAGGTGGTCCTCCCTGAATGGCAGTGCTGTGTACAGGGAAGGGGGTGTTTCGGTACTGCTGGGGTCCTCTCTATGGATAGCCGGGCTCTCTGTATTATAGGCAGGGAAGGGGGAGTTTGGGTAAGGCTAGGTCCTCTCTTTGGATAGCTGGGCTCTCTGTATTATGTACAGGGAAGGGGGTGTTTGGGGTCCTCTCTATGGATAGCCGGACCCTCTGTATTATGTACAGGGAAGGGGGTGTTTGAGGTCTTCTCTATGGATAACCGGGCTCTCTGTATTATGTACAGGGAAGGGGGTGTTTGGGGTCCTCTCTATGGATAGCCGGGCTCTCTGTATTATGTACAGGGAAGGGGGTGTTTGGGGTCCTCTCTATGGATAGCCGGGCTCTCTGTATTATGTACAGGGAAGGGGGTGTTTGGGGTCCTCTCTATGGATAGCTGGGCTCTCTGTATTATGTACAGGGAAGGGGGTGTTTGGGGTCCTCTCTATGGATAGCCGGGCTCTCTGTATTATATACAGGGAAGGGGGTGTTTGGGGTCCTCTCTATGGATAGCCGGGCTCTCTGTATTATGTACAGGGAAGGGGGTGTTTGGGGTCCTCTCTATGGATAGCCGGGCTCTCTGTATTATGTACAGGGAAGGGGGTGTTTGGGGTCCTCTCTATGGATAGCCGTGCTCTCTGTATTATATACAGGGAAGGGGGTGTTTGGGGTCCTCTCTATGGATAGCCGGGCTCTCTGTATTATGCACAGGGAAGGGGGTGTTTGGGGTCCTCTTATGGATAGCCGGGCTCTCTGTATTATAGGCAGGGAAGGGGGTGTTTGGGTAAGGCTGGGGTCCTCTCTTTGGATAGCCGGGCTCTCTGTTATATATTATGTGCAGGAAGCCGATTCCCCAAAAAATAGTGAATTTTCATGAATAGCATTAAACTTTCCCAAGTTATGTAAACATGTCTTCCTGCTGGCCGGACTGTGAGATCCCACAAGTGCTGCACAAACATTTCTGTGCCCCTCTTACATATTACACGGAGCCGTCACATGTAGAAGTTACGTGTTACTGGTCCTGTGCAGTAAATTAGAAGGTGGACAGAGCAGTGTCTTGGCATTGGGGCTGAGCTGAGAAATTTGTAGAAGAAGAACTTTTGTCTGGAGCAACTAATGAGATTTCAGCTTTCATCCTCTTTTGCACAGGGAAATTGAAGATACTCTGATTATTTTTGTCTGTGTGTATTTAATTGCTGTTGGTAGTGTGTATTGATAGTGGAAGCAGATGTTGTATGTACTAGGGAACCATACGACACGTGTATAAACATGCAGAGCGTGCAGGTTTATGCCTATGTCGGACACCCCGGTGTTGGTCTTATCTCAGGGGAGCCATAGTGATCATCTAGGAAGATCCATACCAGGCATGAGATTCTTCGCCAAGGTTGTGGACAGGTTGGTGGTAGCCCACACAGATCTGTGACTTCTTCTAGCCTGGGGGAATGATCATCTCATGTCTGTAGACAGTATAAGATACAAGCAGTAGCAGAGATGTTATAGAATAATTCAGTAAGAGAGCGCAAGGAACCAAGGTGCTATAATACACAGCACCCAATCACATGCACTCGTTTAGCAGTTCACAGAAAGTGTACCAGTGAAATGCTGTTGCTGATTGGTTGATTTTGAATACTGTACAGCGCTTGTAAATAAGCCAAGTTTATTCAGTAGGACCGCCAGTAATGATGACATTCGGTAACCCATAGCAACCATGTTTTTGTTTACTGCAGCCTATCCTGTTTCGGATGGGTTGGTACAGGCTACAGCATTGCCTATTGCTCTCAGGCTTACAAGGTAGTGCAGAGAACAGTAATGATGGGTACGCAATCTGATTTTACTTTACGGCCGTCATTCCAATGAACAGTCATTTTGAATCAGTTGCTATGGGTTACGGCACTTCACCTGTTGCTTTTAAATAAACCAGTATCGCTCTCATGGTACCCATAGAGGCTTCAATTTTATTATTAAATCTATCAATTAGCAAACAATCGAATAAACATAACTTCCCTTACGATCGATTTAGACCGGAGCCTATCAAACCAATTTAATCAACCGGGGTGCAAAATCATTGATCGTTTTGCATTGATCAACAGCATTGAGATGCTTTAGTCATGAATTGGATTGTATTTCGATCAATCAGATTATGAGATTGCATGAGATACAGTTGATAAGTTATGATTGTATCTTACAGCTATTGATGGAAATCCACTTTCCCATGTGTGACATATTGATTGAATGGGTTGTGGGCTATTATTATTATAATACAGGATTTATATAGTGCCAACAGTTTGTGCAGCGCTTTACAACATGAGGACAGACAGTACACTTACATTACAACTCAATACTGGAGGAATCAGAGGGCCGGTGAAAAAAAAGATCATTTATTGAAGTGTGTATGGCCAACATTGGGCTCACCATAGATGTGACAATGTGAGTAAACAATCTCTATACAGTCATTGTTAAGCTCACCACACACATTCCAATCTACTTCAGATCTATCAACAACTATGTAGCCTAAGGGCCTGTCTGATTAGATACAAATTGATCAGATAGAGGAGGTAGGTTCTCATATTACAAAGATTTAGTAAATCTAAAGTTGATTGTGCAAAGATTGTATGGCCAGGTTGTAACGTGCATGATAACCCTTAGGGCTCGTTCACATGTAAGGCATGGACAGCCACTCCTCTGAAAAGCAATGCATGTTCAGACCGCTTTTCAGAGATGTTTAACAAGCGGTGAGGAGATACGTTGCATCCTCACTGCCTTCTTTAACCCTATAATTGCTGCATTATCATGCTGCGATCGAATGCGCAGCATAAAACTGTATTAGCCGCATTTGGCAGGAGCAACACCTGCTTAAATTTTGCCCCAACTGCGGTGCTCTGCATGTGTACCGCTGTGAGCAGCTGTGTATTAGTGGGTAGGCGGGTGGTTGGGGGGGGCGATAAAACGGTGATTATACTGTCCCCCAACTGCATGTGTGAACAAAGCCTTAAGTCGACCATAGGTGGATCAAATCTCAGCCGGTTCAACAGGGATGGTCCAAAATTCATTCCATCTATGGGCAGGTTGGTTGTACTGAAGTCGATCCAGTGCAACCAGCCTGTCAGATTTTTTGCATTCGATTACTGCTGGCAGCTATAGCCACCAACAGTGATTACTGTGTTCTGCCGGCAGGGAAGGCTCCCCAGTGGCAGAACACAATAGCGCTGCGGGAGGGATTCCCCCATCAACACTGACTGTGTTGATGGGGGAATCAAGCGATTTATTTGCATTATCTGTGGCTAGCTGTAGATCAATCACAACTAGGTAATCAACCTAAATTATCGAATCAATTAGTATCCAATCGGGCAGGGCCGTACACTACATTTAGGACTGGTTAACACCAAAAGGCGCACTCCAGATCCATTTCGGAAGCGTTTCTGCATGTACGTTTTTAACGTGTTTTTGGCGCCTTCCATTGCAGTTTTGATGTGTTTCCGGATGCCTTCCAGATGCTTTTTTTCTTCTTTTTTCCTGTTTATTTTTACTGTACTGGGGTCTGGTGCATTTTTGATGCGTTTTTCCACGTTCCTGTACAGTCCAGTGCAGGTAAACTGCAGCATGTTCTACCTTTTTTTTTCTGGAACTGGAAAGCCCTGGAACTGACCGCACTGGTGTGAACGATGCCATTCGAAACCATATCAATGACATTCCATGCATTTTGCTGCAGAAAAACAAAATGCACTGGACTGCATGTGGTGTAAAAGCAGATTGTACAATCAGACTGTAACGTGTGTGGTGAGCTTTAGCAGGCGGTGCAAAAATCAGTGACAGTGTGCAAAGTGCAGTAGCTCACAGCAACCAGATTTCAGCCCACAGCATCCTGTTGGTGGTAAATGTTTTGTCGACGGTTGCCGTGGGTTACCGCACTTGGTAGGCGACGCCAGCCGGTGAGACCTTGTCCCAGAAGGCAGCGGGGCGTTCTATAAATAGCGTTGACACATTGCAGCGGTGTAGAAAGGCTACACAAATACAAGTGCTGCTGATGTTATTGTAGTATACAGTGGGGCAGTCTGGGGAATTCAGACAGCTGGCCATATTTTATGGAGAACAGACAAATAGCGTCTGAATTACATCCCTGCAAATATTTATAGTGGCCACCCTTTCATGTTGCTCCACTTCAATCTAAACACAGTAAAACCACACTGGGATCCGGGGCTGAGGCTGCAGCAGGTTGTTGATGGTGCTGCTGGATGAAGGAGGGTCAGTGTGTAATCCATCAGGGCCGCTCACACTGTAGAGACTGTTCTGCCGCTGGAACCATCAAAGGCATCGCAGGCTCATCTGGAGGGACGGATGGACGGACGGCTGCAGCTTTACAGCGTTGCCTTCTGCTGCAGGGGGGCTGCCACCCGCCACACTGGAAACCCCCCCGAGGTCCTTACACTACTTCCCCGCTCACTACTACAAAAATTCAAGCAGTAAAAGTTTGAATTTGCTGGGAATTTGACCATACTTTTGGCACACAACACAATCCAGTTACGCTGTTTTTGTGTTCTACATTGTTATTAATGTGCGTGGTTTAATTTTGACATTTTAGCTGCAAGTACTGGAGTAGAAACAGCCAGATGTGCAGATGAGGGTCCATCCAAAACGTTTTATTATTATTCTTATACAGGATTTATATAGCGCCAACAGTTTGCGCAGTGCTTTTGACTTTTAAGTAACATGAGTGCGATCGGATTGTGTAGGTGTGTGTCTTTTGAAATTCGTTTTGGGGTTACGGTCTATAAATTCGTTACCTTTAATCACGCATCCTCAGAAAGTCTTAAAATTGGTACATACCGCAATAAGGACTCATTGTTTTGAGTACTACACATGGAGGCTGATTTACTAAATTGGGGTAGAGAATGTTCATGCAATAAATTCTGTGAATAATATTATTGTTATCATTATTATAATACAGAATTTATATAGTGCCCATCGTTTTCACACATTCTCAGAAAGTCTCAAAATTGGTATATACCCCAATTGTGCTCGTTGCTTTGAGTACACATTGGGGCTGATTTACTAAATTAGTGGCAGAGAATGTTCATGCAATAAATTGTGTGAACGCTATTATTATTATTATCATTATTATTATAATACAGAATTTATATAGTGCCCACCAGTCTCAAAATTGGTACATACCCCAATTGGGGCTCATTGCTTTGAGTACACATTAAGGCTGATTTACTAAATTAGAGGCAGAGAATATTCATGCGATAAATTGTGTGAACGTTATTATTATTATTATTATTATTATTATTATTATTATTATAATACAGAATTTATATAGTGTCCACCAGAAAGTCTTAAAATTGGTACATACCCGAATTGGGGCTCATTGCTTTGAGTACACATTAAGGCTGATTTACTAAATTAGTGGCAGAGAATGTTCATGCAATGAATTGCGTGAATATTATTATTATTATAATTAATATAATACAGAATTTATATAGTGCCCACTGTTTACACACATTCTCAGAAAGTCTCAAAATTGGTATATACCCCAATTGGGGCTCATTGCTTTGAGTACACATTGAGGCTAATTTACTAAATTGGGGTAGAGAATGTTGATGCAATAAATTGTGTGAACATTATCATTATTATTATTATAATAATACAGAAATTATATAGTGCCAACCGTCTACGCACATCTTCAGAAAGTCTCAAAATACCCCAAATGGACCTCATTGCTTTGAATAAAGAATGGGGTTGATTTAATAAAACTGGAGAGTGCAAAATCCGATGCAGCTGTGCATGTTAGCCAATCAGCTTCTAACTTCAGCTTGTTCATTTAAGCTTTGACAAATAAACCTGGAAGCTGATTGGCTACCACGCACAGCTGCATCGGATTTTGCACTCTCCAGTTCTAGTAAATCAACCCCACTGAGTTTGATTTATCAAATCAGGAGTAGAGAATGTCCATGCAATAAATTGTGTGAATATTGTGTGACTACTATCGTAGAAAGTATTTTTTTTTTTTTTTTTTACCAAAAACAGTTGAGTACTCTCCATGATACTTTTTTTTTTCATTAACGTCCACTTTTTTTAGGACAAGCTTTCGAGGTGTACCCTCTTCTTCAAGGTCCAAGCAGTACACCTTGAAGAAGGGGTTACACTCCAAAAGCCTGTCCTGAAAAATTTGGCTGCAAATTTAAAAAAAAAAGTATCACGGAGGGAAGTCACTTTTTTTTGTTGCAAGTGCACTAATACGGATACAATTACAAATATTTTTAACCGAAAGAGTAGTTGATGCTTTGAATAGACTTCCAGTAGAGGTGGTGAGTCCGTCAACAGTAAGAGGATTCAAATATACTTGTGGCACTTAAGATATACTCACTCTAAAAAATAATAATTAAAAAAAAAACAAAAAAAACAAAAAGTAGGGCAGTCTCATTGGGCCACTTGGTCCTTTTTTTATTCAGTCAATTCTTTGTTTCAAAATACAAAACCATCTAAAAACATTGACCTTGCATGAACCTGTACTACGTTTGTCATCCATTTTTAAAATACAACCGCAACCAGCTGTTCATATTGTCATAAATGGTTAGGTTTGGTGCATACATGTTCATGCCCATATGATTTCCGTATACGGGGGTATAATCAATCTATGTATACTTAATACCAAATATATACAGTACATATTATTTTTATTAATATTATTATTATACAGGATATATATAGCGCAAACAGTTTGCACGGCGCTTTACAACGTTAGGGCAAACAGTACAGTTGCAATACAATTAAATCAGACTCTCTCTCTCTCTCTCTCTCTCTCTCTCTCTCTCGCTATATATATATATATTTTATATATATATATATACAAATATATATATATATACATATATATATATATATATATATATATATATATATATATATATATATATATATATATATATATACAGTAAGTACATATTTATTTAAATAAATATATATATATATATATTATTATGACTTCTTATATATATTTAGATTCACTATACTAGCTAATACTATAATACTTCTGACAATCAGTAAACTATACTATCTATGGTCATAAAATTAATTTGATAGTATGTATTTTTTTACACTATGAGCAATAAAACAGATGTAAAACTTTTTTTTTTTTTTTTTAACTTCTTTTAAATTGAATCAATCATCAAACATGTCTGTTTTATCAATTAAAGTACGGCAGTTTAAACTGCGCATGTGTGCTTGTACGTTCGCACCTGTTTGACCCATTTGCACACAACGACTGAACTTTTTGTCAGATTGATGAAACATACGTCTTGCAGAGGTGACCTGCAAGTACATCTGAGAATGCATGCACGTATAGAGCAAAGCGGGGCTGGGGGTGTGAACGCGCATTAAACGTGATTGAGAATTTAGAAAATGTTCACCTTTGCTGGCTGAGTGCTTTTTTTTTAACATATGTCTATTTTTTACATTATAAACTAGAACACTATCTAATTGTGATGCTTCCTGATCATGTTTGAGAGGCAAAACAGTTTATTTATTAAAGAGTTTTTTTTTAATACAGTTGTTTATTTTATATGTGAAATCATAGCATAGGTTTTTTTATACTTAAGGAGGGAAATATTTTATTTAATTATTTTTTTTTCAAATCATTACATTAAAATATTTCTAAGCCTGAATAGTGTAACAATTAGAAAACGTGAACATTAAAATGTTACTCAACATAAAATATATCAATTTTTTAAAATATATGTGAGGCTAGGGGATATGCACTCGGAAATAGGCTTTTACGACATGTGGTTGACTGTAATGTATTTGAATGTGCATAGTACTAGGCTGTTTTTCTTGTGTGTAATTTATGAGCATCCACATGTGCGTCACATTTGCTTGGAGTAAACTAGGGGAGACCTCGGTTCTGCACTGTCGGAGAATAGTGGCTCAGGGCAACGAGCTTACCACCTTAGGAAATCGGAGTCACTAAGTGGATAGTGAAGCCATGTCCACAGGTCACTGAACTCTATGTTGGGTCACTGATGTGGTTTGTGGTCGTGAAGGCTTGCAAACCTCTTTATTTCCACAAATTGTATTAAGTTTGTAATAAAAAAAAAAACAAAAAACAAAAAAACAATATTTCACTCAAAGTGCTGGTAATGATTTTTATGCCCCCTTATATTGGAAGCCTATTTAGATTGGAATTAGATTAGCAGTGGATATAATAAAATATTATGGGACAGTGTTCCATTTAATTAGTTTACCTAGTAGGTAACATCATACAGCCTCTTTTACCACCTGTATTTCAGGTGATATTTAATTATTTATTTATTTATTCCAGGTACTTGTAGCACTAGTAGTCTATTTATGCAGCACTTTTACATATATATTATACATTCACATATATCTAAGGTCCCCAACTCACGTTCATACATACATACAGGGGGGAAATAATTATTGATCCCCTGTAGATTTTGTAAGTTTGCCCACTTACAAAGAAATGAAGGGTTTATAATTTTTTTTATAGGTGTATTTTAAATGATAGAGACCAAAAATCCATAAAAAAACACATAAAACAAATTTTAAATTGAGTTGCAGTGATTAAAATAAGTATTTGATCCCCAAGTAAAACATGACTTAGTACTTGGTGGAGAACCCCTTGTTGACAAGCACAGAAGTAAAATGTTTCTTTTAGTTGGTTTCAGGTTTGCACACATCTCAGGAGGGATTTTGGTCCACTCTTCTTACAAATCTTCTCTAAATCCTTAAGGTTTCTTGGCTGTCACTTGGCAACTCGAAGTTTCAGCTCCCTTGATAAATTTTCTATAGGCTTAAGGTCTGGAGACTGGCTAGGCCACTCCATGACCTTAATGTGCTTCTTCTTGAGACAATTCCTTTGTTTCTTTGTTTTGGGTCATTGTCATGATTTAAGACCATCTATGACCCATCTTCAGTGTCTGGCTGAAAGAAGAAGGTTCTCATCCAAGATTTTACAATACATGACCCCGTCCATTGGCCGCTCAATGTGGCAAAGTCGGCCTTTACCTTTAGCAGAGGAACAGCCCCAAAGCATTTTGTTTCCACCTCCATACTTGACTGTAGGGATGGTGTTCTTATGGGTCATAGTCAGCATTTTTCTTCCTTCAAACACGGTGAGTCGAGTTAATGCCAAAGAGCTCAATTTAGGTCTCATCGGACCACAGCACTTTCTCCAAATCCTTCCTTGAATTATTTAGATGTTCATTTGCAAACTTCCGGCAGGCCTGTACATGTGTCTTCTTGAGGAGGAGGACCTTGTGGGCACTGCAGGATTTCAATCCATGGCGGTGTATTGGGTTACCAATAGTTTGTTTGGTGACTGTGGTCCCAACTGCCTTGCGATCATTCAAAAGCTCCTCCCGTGTAGTTCTGGGCTGATCCCTCGCTGTTTTTATGATTGTTCTTACCTCATGAGGTGAAATCCTGCATGGAGCTCCAGACTGAGGGCGATTGATGGTTATTTTGTATTTCTTCCGTTTGCGAATAATCGCTCCAACAGATGTCTCTTTCTCACCAAGCTTCTTGCTGATGGTCTTGTAGCCCATTTTAGCTTTGTTCAAGTCCACAATCTTGTCCCTGATGTCCTTTAACAGCTCTTTGGTCTTGTCCATGAAGGTGAGGTTTGAATGGAAGAAAGAGATTCTGTGGACAGGTGTCTTTTATACACATAATGAGTTGTTGTTAGGAGCACCTTCTTAAATTGACAGGCCTAATCTGTATGCCACATGAGCACACTCTGTATCCAGTCTATGGGAGCCAGAATTATTGTTGGTTGGTAGGGGATCAATTACGTATTTTACTCACTGAACGTCAACTCAATTTATAACATTTGTTTTATGTGTTTTTTCTGGATTTTTTGTTAATATTTTGTCTCTATCATTTAAAAGGTAAAAGGTATAGACCCTTCATTTCTTTGTAAGTGGACAAACTTACAAAATCTGTAGGGGATCAAATAATTATTTTCCCCACTGTATATTAGGGCCAATTTAGACAGGAGCCAATTAACCTACCAGCATATCTTTGGAGTGTAGGAGGAAACCGGAGTACCCAGAGGAAAACCGCACAGGAAGAACATGCAAACTCCAGGCAGGTAGTGTCAGGGTTGGGAATTCGATATGTTCTGGAAAGGCAGTACTGTACTGGTAGAAGGATACCTGACAGTGATACATAAAATAATGGGTAAATAACTGATTAAAATAAAACACTTTTTGGCCTCGTGCACAGGAGCAGAAAAAAATGCTGCTTTTATTTTTTATTTATTCAATCAGTGGGGTTGATTTACTAAAACAAGTTGAGGTTAGATGCCGATTGGCTTCCATGCACAGCCGCACCAGATTTTGCACTCTCCAGTTTTAGTAAATCAACCCCAATACAACTGTGCACCTTGTGGCATTCAGGTTCTTATTTTAGAGCAGTGTTCAAGGGCAAAAAAAAAAAAAAAAATGCCCCAAACCTGCATTCAAACCTGCCATAATTTCTGCACATACGGGCATAAATGCACATGTCTGCATATAAGTACATTCCAGTGGCCAGAATACATAAATATTCTAGCCAATAGATAGAGTTTACGCACTTTTACAGTAAATGTCATATGCTGGTAAACACTTATAAATGTGTGTAATTACATGCCAAAACAAGCATTTTTTGCCCTGGATTTTTCTGCTAGCTCCTGGATAGGAGTATTTATTTGAAGCTTTACGCTTTTTCTGCATTCTGAAACATAACTCACTGTTATACGTAAACTTGGAAGACCAGGTGAATTTTTTCTAATGCTTGCATTCATGGTTGCATAGCATGCAGTTTGCAGAGGATCATACAATTTTAGATTGCCTAAATTGCACAACTCTCCAGGGGACATATGAATCAATTAGAAAATATTAAGGCAAATAAAAAAAAAAAACAATGACTTGTTAATTTCTTAGTTTGATCATCACCAATAATCTTGCGTCAAATGACAGATGTGTTGACTGCTCTTATTACATGCAGAGAGGCGGCTGAAGGTGTCAAAAGTCATATTATCAGTGATATCTTCCTGGCATCTCTTTTTATTCTAACTATATTGTCTAAATATTAGGAGCGTAACATTAAGTGTTTATGTAATGTACATTAATAATTTTATTTATTTTTGTTAGTACAGTGTTGTATTTGTGTTATTGCATTCTACAAAATAAACTTTAATAAAACAAAAGAGAAAAAAAAGGGAAGAGCAAAACAAAATAGTAATTTCTTAGTATTTATACTCAGCTGTGGAAAAATTGTAGTTTTGGTGCCCTCCTTTTAATTAAGACACTTGTTGGGTTTGGGAGTTCCCAGCCCTGTTCTTTGCCTGGACTCTGCAGACACATTACTTTAAATTCAACATTCGCAGTGAACTTAGTATTACATAGTAACATTAGTCAAGACACTGATAGATTCAGCAGAAACATGTTACTTGTATTGGTGAACTGCTGTGTTTTTTAGCGTTTTTGGTGACAGATTCCCTTTGATTTTAACCCTTATGAGCGTACCTTGCTATGATCCACCGATGCTTATATTATTTTTCTTTTTGTTATCTTTTATGTTGTTTATATGCTCTCTGCAAAGTGCATGATATAAAAGATTCTCATGTGCATATTGGTTAAAAATTCATATGTTTGCCCAAAGATTACGAAAATAATGACTACCTTTGTTGATTTGCTTTAGATTTGATTAATGACAAGAGTTTTGCACCCAATTGTCAAACTCTTTTTTTGCTTTAAATACTCCTTCACGTTGTACAAAATACATTTATTTGTTAAATATGAAAATCAATTGGGGTGTTCTAAGTGAATACAGATTTCGGACCTGTAATTAAGCCTATTGCTGTCTTAGAAAAAAAGTTTAAAGGGGGTGATTTACTAAAGGCAATAGGGCTGTTCACTTTGCAAGGGAATTTTCCTCAGAGTGAATGTGAAGTTAAAGCGGAGTTCCGCAAAAAAAAAAAAGGACCTGTGACGTGTCCCAGATGATTGCCGAGAGGGAGGGGGAGAGATGAACTTACTTCCGGTACCGCGGTCCCAGGGAGGAAGTGGGAGCTGGTACCCTCTAAAAAGAGGGTTTCCGCCCCCCCCCCCAAAAAAAAAATAACATGCCAAATTTGGCATGTCAGGGGGTCACCTTCCCTTAAAGCAGAAGTTCCATTTTTGGGTGGAACTCTGCTTTAAGCTTGCAGACTTCCAATTATCGAATCATGTGCACACAAAAAATGCTGTTTATATTTATTTTCTTTGCATGTGATTGGATATTCTTTGCAAAGTGAAACTCTACCATATTCACTAGGCTTTGGGGCTAATTCCCTTACAAAGTGCAACTCCCCTTACAAAGTGAACAGCCTTTTTTTTTTTTTAAGTAGTTGTAAACCTCAGACATGTAAAATGAACAATGCACATCCTACTATAGTGTGTACTAACCTGAATCCAATGCACTGGTTCCTCTCTGATCTCTCTCTTTCTCTCTCTTGTCTGCATGCCTCACTCCTAATAGATTAAGCCAACACCGCGGCCTCCCAGGAGACCGCCTGCCCACCCCTCCAGCACACAGCAGATGACTGATATCCTCAGGTCTATGTTTCTGTGAAGAGTGGGGTGTGTCACTTTCCTCCAATCAGCTGTCAGATTACACCCAGCTCTGTGCTCTAGCTCTGCAGTGTATGTGTGTGACATCAGATCTCTGCCTACTGCTTTCTGCTACTGAGAAAAATCTTTTGGATCTGTGTGTTGTAGAAGGCGGTACGGGACAGATGGGTGCAGATAAACAGGTACAACTTATATAGGAGGATTCTTTTCATTTCCGTAGATTACCTGGATATTCAATGTGTATCATCTATGTGTATCACCTGATGTTTTCACAGGGTACATGTAATGGTTTACAACCACATTCAGTAAATCAACCCCTAAGTCACTTTAATGACTATGTAATTTAATCTTAGGCCACTTCCACACTGAACACTGCCCCACGCTAGTGGTAAAACACTGCTCGTTTTAGCGGCGCTGTGCTACTCATTGATTTCAATGGGCAGGGCGTTTTGGAAGCGGTGTGTACACTGCTCTCGCATCGCCCCAAAGACGCTGCTTGCAGGACTTTTTTTTCCCGTCCTGCCAGCTCACCGCCCCAGTGTGAAAGCACTCGGGCTTTCACATTGTGGTGGCTTGAGAAGCGCTTTTCAGGTGCTATTTTTATCGCTAAAATGGCTGAAAAGCGCCTAAGCGTGAAAGTGGCCTTATGCAATTTACGCTATTCATAATTATTATTACTACCCTGATGTTACAACGTGTATACCACAAGCCTCTTTCTTAGACAGTTTTATCTTCTGATGTAATAGTAATAGTCTTCCGACAGATTTGCTGTTCTGCATCATTTGCTAATAATTGTCTGACATTTAGGTTTAAGCATCTCAGAGGCTTTGCTAGGTAATCTAGTCAGATTAAATTATACTTAGCTGGTTAATGCCTTAAGTAGTTTTCATTCTTTTTTACATATGAAGATTAAATTAAAGGAAAAAATAATTTGAGGGACTTCTTCATAATTGGAGCAGCTGTGCAGGATAACCAATCAGCTTCTATCTTTAGCTTGTTCAGTTAGGCTTTGAAAATGAAAGATAGAAGCTGATTGGCTGCCATTCATACATGCTCCAGTTTTGATAAATTCCCCTCATTGCTTTTGACTATGTTGGGTTTTAGTTTGCTTTCTCTCTGGGTGAAGGTGAAATCTGGTTAGGGTCAAAACAAATCATAGTAAACCATAGTGACTAATCTGGACTTTGCATTAAGATCTCCCTGACTTGAGTACAATAAAGTGGATTCTCATTGGTTGCTTTTGCTTATTTAATTTGTTTATTGATTGTCACATATTTTATTTAGCCTTTGTTCAGTAAGCCCAATGCTATTGAGCACAGATAAGTAAAAGTATAGAGATATACTGGCAGGCTAATTAGCTCCTGTCTAATTGGCCCTAGTATGTGTATGTATGGATGGGAAGCAGGGACCTTAGATTGTAAGCTCCTTGAGGGCAGGGACCAATGTGAGTATGCAATATACATATATATGTAAAGCATTGCGTAAATTGTCAGCGCTGTATGGGTACCTCAAATATATAAATGTATAAATATAGGCTTCCCCCCCCATCACCCTCCTCGGCCCGTTTAGTCTGTTATGGTAATCATTGTATAATGCAGGGACATGTATATGGATAATTAAAGGGCATTAATAGACTGAGACAGAAATGTAATGGATCATCTCAATGCATGGCTGTAATTGCCGTAGAAGAGTAAACACACAAAAATCATACTGTACAGAGTCACAGCGAGCAGAGAAGAGGAAGGTCGATTGAGTATAACAAATCACAGCATTGTCTTCAGCCAATTATCTTCATTGTATGCTGTCCGCTCCTCTCTCCCTCCTCATGGCTCTGTGTGTCCTATTTTGCTGCATCCTGAAAATTGGAAGACAGGCGGGAGTAGACATAGAGCATTCCTAAACACGGATGGTTGCATTTTACAACATTTTCCACAGCAACGCCTTTAGTGTACACATGGGCCTCGATTATTGAATAACCAAAAAGAACACTACAATTCTACTGTCACGGCAGACAAGCTGCACTAATTATTTTGTGATGAACATGTCCGTTTTGAAACTTAAGTACAGAATCACAATAAAAAGAAACAAAAAGGCAACTACGTTATCACAATAAAAAAAAAAAAAAAAAGGCAACTATGTTATCATAAAAAAAAAAGGGGTTATTTCTTACAGTATAGCTAAACCTACATTTTTAGCTTTGGATAGAGCAGGGCATTGTAAAAACTCAGTCAGGCTTTTTGTTATTTCTGTGTCTCATTGAGGAGATTGCCCCTGACTTCCTGTCCTGAAGATACAACAGGAAGTGGCAAAAAAAAGTGAGTGGAAACCTTTTTTTGGTTGTCACCATAACAGGTGTCCTCATTAGAAGTTTTCCCCTCACCTCCTGTTTCAGGGACATCTGTAATATTTAGAATTTCCAACACCTTCTGTGCTGGTGATAATTAACACCAGCACAAATAGAGAAGGTGAACAAAAACAGCAGTTAAAACATGATCGGGGGTTCTAACACTTCCACACCCCAACCTAAACGAATAAAACAATTTTGGCTTTTGATACCGTTTTTACAATAGTCATGGAACTATGTAGAGGTGTGCAATCAGAACCAATACAGCCCCAATACAGCCTTATAGCATCCCTGTCATCATCCCCAAATTATTACTTAAATCAGTTCACTTATACTTGAAAAAAAGAACAGATAGTGTGCTTACCTTTATTGGAGCCCATGTCTTCTTCTCTCTGTTCTGGTGCTACAACCTCTTTTAGACACTTCAGCATTCAACATTCTTGTCCTCCACCAGGAAAATTGTCCACTTTGATTCCACCCACTGACCCCTATGTCTACAAGACTTAGGGGTTGGAGAGTGGAACCACATGGGGACACAGGCACGCAACATCACTGGAAGGGTCGAACACTAAATGCTTACTTAACATGGTAGGGTTGGGAAGCACAAAGATGTGCCAATTTTGTTTTTGATGAACCAAAAGAAACTAGAATCTCCAATTTCTTTGAACATTGAAAATCCCATTAATAAATGTCTCTTTAAACGATGTCTTGTTAAACAAGACTTTATCATTGACTGAATTCAGCCAAACTAATACACCTGCTTTGTATAGGTCAATTTCTTATATCTTTCTGTAACTTTATTGGCAGGACCTCCCCAGTACATACCATATCAACCAAAAAAAAATAGACGTTACCAGTTTAGTGGAGCCAGACTACCTAACCTTTCCTCAGCACTCCTTCCTAAAAATCACAAGATGAGGAGATTTGACCTCATTTATAGACAGGAAAATAGTCCCTATACTCTTAAAGAGATTGTTCAGAGAGAAAGAAAATATGTCCACATGCCTCCTGTTGCTGGCCAATATAGATGTCCTTATTCCCAGCCCCTCTGACTTGCTGTCTAAACAGTTCCAAGGTTCCCACTAGTTGAAGCAGTTAATTCTCACTTGTAGCAGAGCAGTTGGTGTTCGGAAACTCATTGGGTCTTCTCAAGGTTGGGAGGACAATGGGGTTCTGACCATAGGTGTGCACAGCTTATTGCATTAGGGTGTGCACCCCAAAGCTCATATGTGTGCCTATACTGTATTTATAGGGCAGTAGGGCAATGGACAGTGTCGGTAGAGCAGTGGACGGTGTCAGAAGGGCAGAGATTGGTGTCAGTAGTTTATTTTTTATATATTTTTTTATTATTACTTTCTTACAATTTTATAATTTTTTACAAACATTTTTTTAAAATGTTATATTACTTTTTTTTTTTACAATTGTTTTAAGAGCTCCATTGGGGGGCTTTGATGAAATATCATGGGTCTAAACAGACCCCTGATGTCTCACTTTTGAGACAGAGAAAGGGACTAAGGACAGATATTCCCCAATTCCTTTCTCTGCAACCAAGCAGCAGGGGAAATGTGCCCAGCACAGGGTGATTAGGGTGTGCCCAAGCACACCTGGCACACCCTGTGCGCACGCCTATGGTTCTGACTTTCTCACACCAAAGAAAAATGAGTAGAGTTACAAACAGTGGTAGTCCGGGAGTTACTCTGCAGTGCTATTTAAAGTTAATCAGTAGGAGTTCTGAACTAGGTAACCCCTGATAATTGCCAGCCACATGATGTAGAGGCTGTGCGATATACTAAGTTCTCTCTAAAAGTAGAAACCCCTTTTAATGGTTGTCCTGTACACTTTTGTTAATCTTTAGTGATGCAAGACTTGATCCTTAGCCAAGTCGTGCCAAACCGATCTATTAGTTTGATATAGATGCTGCTAGTTCAGTTTGTTACAATTCATTTTACCGGAAAGACCTCCTATGTGCATATCTTATTGACCAAGCCGAAATAAGCTTTTATTAGTTTTGTGTTGCCAGACTTCTAGTCATGTAAAATACAGATTTTTTGTTACACGAAATTATCAAGATCAATTAATGACCTTGAACTCTGTGTAATGTTTTTGTACATCTTCCAAGTGCTGTAAAAAAGGTATAGACACACATTAGGATGTTCTCATCAGGATTAGTCACTATTGAAGATCTTAGAAGAGCAAAGAATCACAGCTTTGAAAATCATTACAGGCTCTGTGACAAGAATCCGAGGAAAAATGCTTCAAACTAAAAAAAACAAAAAAACAAAAAAAAAAGCTTGCTAGATTGCACAGATCACTTGGTTTATTAAAATTGTAAAGTAAAAATTGCACTAACATTTTATACCTATTACAGGCATATGAGGTGTATCGAAAAAGTTTGGTGAATGGTAGCAGAAAACAAACAAAACAGATGATACAGACAAATGACCTTTATCCTTCACAACACACTTTTGGCATGGTTCATAAAGCTTCTGGAAACTGTCAGCAAAGGCATCTTTAGGAATCGATTGCAGAACTGCTTGCACACATTCTTGGATCCCCTTATGGATGATGCCATCGTTATCGAAAAAAGGCAATCAACATTGTCTTGACCTTGGACTTTTGCAGGGGACTCTTTTTGGTACAACGATCTCCCCGCTAAGCTTTTGTGTTCTGACAGGGACAGCTGATCGTCATTCCATCGATTGCCACTTGGATTCTGGATTGAACTGGTAGCACCTGGTCTCATTCCCTGTGACAATGGTTCGCAGAAAGGATGAATCCTGCTCACACATGGAAATGAAATCTCCAGAGGTTTCCATCCGTTTTGCTTTTTGTTCATCTGTCAGCTTGTGCAGCACAAACTAGGAACAGATTCCACTTACCCAAATCTTCACGGACGATGGTGCGCACCGTGTCCATGCTAATGCCCATTTCCTCTGCCATCAATAGTAGAGTCACCAATCTCATGCCAGCATCTGTCGCACTCGCTTGATCATGTTTGGGGTTCTGCTTGTTGAAGGCCGACCCGAACGTGGCTCATCCTCAGTCGTTTACTTCCGTTGCAAAAACGTTTGAACCGTAAACACATTTTCTGCTCACGGCTTCCGTCCCGTACACTTGCACCAATATTTCATGTGTCTCCGTTGCCATTCTCCCCAATTTTGTAGCAGAACTTGATGTTCACTTGTTGCTCCATTGCACTGTGACCCTACCTCTCATGCTGACTATGTTCGACTGCCCATAACGGGTTTACCCTGAAGGTCACGTGTACTCCATGCTAGGTGGCACTTCTCGATGTGCTTCTGGATAGCTCTGTGCAAGCACGCACACCTGGCCCATGTTGCCGTTTACATATTGGTTCATTCACCAAACTTTTTAGACACACTTCGTATAAGAACAGGTCGTTTTTGAATTATCCCCTTCAGTAGAAGCTCTCAGCCCCCACCTAATAGAGGGCAAGTGGTTGAGGGAAAAGCAGGAGGATCCTATACTAGTGTAGCAAACATGCAAGTCCCTACAAACCACTCCACACTGCTGCTTAAAGATTACCCCGCTAATATCTTCTGGAACTCAGCCCCTTTAGATCCCCTATAAAGTAAGGGCAGACTTGCTGATATTAGTTGGGGTTAAGCACTTCTACTGAATGAGATACGGACCCAAAATCTGCCTGTTTTTATATGCCTGTTTTTTAATTGCAGCTTACAGTGGCTGCATTATTCTTTTTTAGGCTTGTGATGCAGCCAGTAAGTCTGTTAATTATCAAATTCCTTTAACAGACCAAGCTGTCCAAACAAAGTGGCAGTTGAGACAAATTATTTACCACTCACAGTGGTGCTTACAATGGTCATCTTTTATTTATTGATATAAAACATTTATAGCAAAAGGAAAAAAAGCTGTCCTGTAACTGTGTAGCCTCCCTGGCGGTTTTCCCGAGTGTGACTCGGGGGTTACATTTCAGCACCATTAGCGGTAACCCCGAGCCACACTCGGGATTACATCTCAGGATCCTGGTTCAGTGTACTTACCTTGTCCCCAGGATCCTGCAATGTCCCCCCAATGTGTCTGCGGGCTCTGTCCTCCGCCCCGATGTCCTGTGTGCCAGGCTCCGTTCCCTGCGAGCGCCGCGACGCACGGGGGCGGAGCCTGGTGGCAAATTCAAAAAAGTGAAAATTCATAACACATACAGTACACTGTAATCTTACAGATTACAGTACTGTATGAAATTATTTCACATCCCTTTTGTCCCCAGTGATTTGTCCAGTGCCCTGCATGCAGTTTTATATGATATATACTGTTCTTTCTGCCTGGAAACTGGAGATTGTCCAAAGCAACCAAAAAGTGTCCCTTTACGTCAAAAGTGGCTTTAGACCAGCTAGAAAACAGCGATAGTAAATTAGAACACTTGCAGAATTAAGCGATAGTGAATCGTGGGGAAAGTAATTTTATTATTATTATATTATTATTTTTTATAATTATTTATATTTATTTATTGTATTATAATTTATGATTTTGTGTTTCATACTTCATCATATCCGGGATATCTACTAGACTCTTGGTGGACAGATTTAAGTGTGTTATTGCTAAGAATTACAGGCCTACAATATAAAATGCCAAATTGTACCGCTTTGAGACGCAAAAATCTGAAATAATCATACCGCCAGGGAGGTTAAAAAGTGTTATCTGGAGTTCGGCTTTGATTGGTTAGCCAAGTATATCTAAATCTGATAGTTTACCCTTAACCTCTCTCTAGACTGACAACGCTGCTGTCCAAAGGTGTCTCCATTGTTCCTCCATCCAGAGTCGAGACACCCTAAAGCCCTGTACGCACGGCATGAATATCGGGCGGTATTGGCTGGTCCAATAGAAACCGGCCAATATTCGGCCTGTGTGTACAGCAGCCAGTCCGACGGAAGCTGGCCAAATGACCGACTTCTGTTGAAGAGGCATGACCGATCAGCACTCTCAGCCAATGGCTGAAAACAATAGCACAGTGGGGGGGATTGCTGTACTAACACTGGATTGTTAGTTCAGCGGCTCCTCTCGAGCCCAATACCGCACACATTTTCGGTACACAGTTATTATGTGTTAAATGTAAAAAAAAGAAGATAGGAGGGGAGAACATTGACATCAAATGGGTGCCAAAGCAATGTAGAGTATTTGTTCTCTGCATAGAAAATCCATGATCAATAAACAAATTAGTAACCCATAATAACCAATCAAAACATATTTTTTAATGGTCTAATCTGAATTATTATTGGTAAACTGAAATCTGTTGCTGCATCTGACAAACCTAACAGGCAAAAAAAGGTAATCCCACAGCAACCAATGACAGTCCAAGGACAAAATATTCGGGGGTGTCAATTGCATAACTTATTTTTAGTAGTT
Organism: Aquarana catesbeiana; assembly: GCF_042186555.1. Lineage (NCBI taxonomy): Eukaryota > Metazoa > Chordata > Amphibia > Anura > Ranidae > Aquarana > Aquarana catesbeiana. The sequence continues at coordinate 63,996,358 of NC_133328.1, read as the reverse complement.
TTCTGTGTGTGCTGATAGACCTGCTGAGAAATAAACTGACATTTTCTCTTTTCTTCTCCAGGCATTGATTAGTTGACATTCGAGATTTCATTGTCGTCTGGAATCAGGAAAGGAACTTCATTTTGTGCTGCCATGAACACCATAATGTTCAGTAAGCTCAGCGGTCAAGTCCTGTTTGAAGAGGCCACAGGTGACCGAGAACGAGGCGTCAGACCGTATGTAGGGGTAATAGAGAGCACCAACCCTGACATAAGCTTACAAGATGGCGTCTCCATGAAGGACAATGCCAGCCTTAGACACCGGCGTCCCGGGTAAGACACATCAAATTGAGCTTCACTTTCAGTGACTGATTTACGGAGTCATTTTTAAGGAGATCTGTTTACCCCATATACTGGTTTGGGGGGATTTGAAAGGAAAAAGAATAACTGAATCTTATAAGTAAAAAAAATAATTGTCCCATAATCTGTATACATTTGAATTTATACAGAATGAACAGTGCAGTGGCATAAGACTTATCAATGGGTTTTTGGGCTGCTGGTCCTAGGATCTGATCCCAACAGGTCCCTATCTGCATGGAGTTTGAGTGCCTTTACCATGCTTATGTGGACGTTGCCTCTGTGCTCTAGTTGATTTACCACATTTCAAATACTGAATATACAAACACTAAATTAATATTAGACAGTGGGGGTTATTTACTAAAGGAAAATCCACTGTGCACTTGGAAGTGCAGTCGCTGTAGATCCGAGGGGGACATGCGAGGAAAATAAAAAAACAGCATTTTAGCTTGCACATGATTGGATGATAAAATCAGCAGAGCTTCCACTCATTTCAGATCTACCCCTTAGATTTAGATCGACTGCACTTCCAAGTGCACTTGCAGTGCAAAGTGGATTTGCCTTTCGTAAATAACCCCCATTGTGTCAGTGCTTCATGACACTTCTACGGGTATTAAATTGTACGCTCTTTTGGAAAAAGGGACTGGAGTGGCAATATGTAGTTTGTAAAGTCTGCATTATATGTTGGTTTGTTTGTAAATTCCCTTGCAAAGCATTGGGTATTGAAGGTGAAAATACGGTAGCTGTATTGTGTTTACTAACCCCTGGGCCCATTCACACTATAGCGTTGTGTTACTCTAACGCACCAGCCATTGTCCGATGTGTTGCAGAACCATTCATTGGGAATTAATTGGGAATGCCAGCCCAGTGCATCTACTGTTCTACCAATCGCGGCATGTAAGAATTCATAATTTAACTTGCAGTGCGCTGCAGTTAAAAAAAAAAAATGAAGTAGAAGTGATTTTTCTTGCTTTGGGACCAATTCATTATGAATGGGCTGCCATGCAGAATAAGGTGCATATATACTACCACAGTGGTAGGTAATGTGAACGGGCTCTACGTGAACCTTCTCTACTCTTTCAGTAAGACATTTCCAGTGTGTTGCTTAATTTGATAGGGTGGCCCATTTTTAAATGATTTATCATCCACATCTCTGTCTAAAAATGTCTTATTTGTAATTTCCAAAGTCGAAGATGTAAAAAATTGCTGCTGTTTTGTTATGATGTCATACAAAGACCAAGCTTTTTTTGTTTCTTATTTTGAGGAACATTACAGGCCAACTTTAGAGCAGAGCTTCATGCAAATATTTAAATTCACTTACTTGGTATTTGAAATATGTAATAAATGTATTTTTACATACAACCAGAATAAGCACAGTGAACATGCTGCCACCCCACGTAACACATAACACATATGTGTGGTGGCTGATGTTTTTGTGCTGAGTTCGCACTCACTGCTTTCGGTCCCCACTAACGATTGGTAGCCATCGGGGCCGGCTCCTGATCACGTGACCGCTGTGACAGTCAATGGCAGTGGCCACATGATCACTAGGCATTCAGAACTTTTTAAAGGGACGCTGGGGTGGGCAGTAAGGGGTTAATATCAGCATCTTCTATCTGAATGTCCAACACTTAGACTGCACCCTGAATCCTCTAGGACTCTGTTGTTTTGCACAATGCTGCCAGTCTGCCAGTTTACCTCCTGCAGTGAGTTCTGTCCCTTCATTGTTCAGTCAGGGCTGGGAGAGGAAAAGCAGAGCTTAAAGCCATTGTAAACCTCAGACATGAAATATGAACAAAGCATATCCCTCTGTATAATGTGTGCTTGTCTCAAGAGCACTAAGTGTCTTTCTGTCTGCTGCCTTGATCCTCTGCTACCTGCATGAGTCAGCTCTGACAAATTTTCCTGACACCAAGAGAAAAAAGGTGACAGGGGAGGAAGCTCTAGCTGATTGACAGCCTCAGCTTTGTTCCTATGTGCTGTGTAAAGGGGGGTGTGTCCCTTCCCTCCAATCCTATATAAATTCTGCACTTTGAACGAATGTAAAAAAAAAAGAATATATACGCCATATAAACAGGTACAACTTTTGTAGGAGGATTTGCTTCATCTCTGTGTATCAACTGACGCCAGTCACTTCACTGGGTATATGTAAGAGTTTACAACTACTTTAAGTGACACTAAAATCTGGTTTATAAAAAAGAATTCAATTCAAGTACATATGCTTAACTCAAACAAGTCCCTGCTATTGCTCTCAGCCTCCTCCAAATCTCCAAATTTTTTGGTGCTATGACTTGACTTCCTGTTAGAGGGTGGCTATGTTAATTCTCCATGATCCCACTGTATGTAGGAACATTTTCCCTTGCTTGCTCCCCAGGTGGACAATGGGATTTGTAGAGTGCATAGAGCAGTGTGTACATAATCGCAACAAATGCATAGTTGCCAACATTGTAAAAAAATGTATAGGGACACTTTTTGCCTGTGGGCGGGGTCTGATTATAATTAGGGGCGGGGCATTCGTTTGTAGACATGGCATAACAGGGAAAGAAAAATGCAGTGCGTGCAGCGTGACTTAAGTGAAATATTGATCATGGCTTAAAAGGGGTGTGGTTAGAGTCTGAGATGAACGAGGGATGGAGGGAGAAAGAAAGGGAGAAGGAGGAAGGGAGAGAGAAAGAAAGAAAGAGATAGGGAGGGAAGGAGAGAGAAGGAAAGAAAGAGAAATGGAGAGATAGCAGGCTCAGAACCTACACCACAATAGAAATATGTGTATTCCAGAAAGTTTAGCAATCAGCAGATAAAGATACTCCAAACACCTGGTGTTAGCGCTTCAATCATCCCGACACCATGGTTGTTATGGTGTTAGGATTATTGAACAGCATTATTTCTATTATTACATTGGAATATGAAATGAAATCATTCAACTCACCATAATGCTGAATCAGTGGGAGCCCTGAGCGTGTCACCTGCCACGTCACCTGCCACCAGATGCCATCAGGTGCCCCCAGCAGAATCTGTCCTTACATCAGGTACCCCCAGCAGAGTCCGTCCTTACATCAGATGCCCCCAGCAGAGTCCCTCCTTACATCAGGTGCCCCCAGCAAACTCCGTCCTTACTTCAGGTGCCCCCAGCAGAAACCGTCCTTACATCAGGTGCCCCCAGCAGAGTCCGTCCTTACATCAGATGCCCCCAGCAGAGTCCCTCCTTACATCAGGTGCCCCCAGTAGAGTCCCTCATTACATCAGGTGCCCCCAGCAGAGCCCTTCCTTACATCAGTGTCCCCAGAGGAGCCCAGTCCTTACATCGGTCTCCCCAGTGGAGCCCAGTCCTTACATCGGTCTCCCCAGCAGAGCCCAGTCCTTACATCAGTGTCCCCAGCAGAGCCCAGTCCTTACATCAGTGTCCACAGAGGGGCTCAGTCCTTACATCAGTGTCCCTAGCAGAGCCCAGTCCTTACATCAGTGTCCCCAGCGGAGTCCAGTCCTTACATCAGTGTCCCCAGCAGAGCCCTGTTCTTACATCAGTGTCCACAGCAGGGCTCAGTCCTTACATCAGTGTCCCCAGCAGAGCCCAGTCCTTACATCAGTGTCCCCAGCAGAGCTCAGTCCTTATATCAGTGTCCCCAGCAGAGCCCAGTCCTTACATCAGTGTCCCCAGCAGTGCCCAGTCCTTACATCAGTGTGCCCAGCAGAGCCCAATCTTTACATCAGTGTCCTCAGCGGAGCTCAGTCCTTACATAGATGTCCCCAGCAGAGCCCAGTCTTTACATCAGTGTCCCCAGCAGAGCTCAGTCCTTGCATCAGTGTCCCCAGCGGAGACCCAGTCCTTACATCAGTGTTCCCAGCAGAGCTCAGTCCTTACATCAGTGTCCCCAGCAGAGCCCAGTCCTTACATCAGTGTCTCCAGCAGAGCCCAGTCCTTACATCAGTGTCCCCAGCGGAGCCCCAGTCCTTGCATCAGTGTCCCCAGTGGAGCCCCAGTCCTTACATCAGTGTCTCCAGCAGAGCCCAGTCCTTACATCAGTGTCCCCAGCGGAGCCCCAGTCCTTACATCGGTGTCCCCAGTGGAGCCCAGTCCATACATCAGTGTCCCCAGTGGAGCCCCAGTCCATACATCAGTGTCCCCAGCAGAGCTCAGTCCTTACATCAGTGTCCCCAGCAGAGCCCAGTCATTACATCAGTGTCCCCAGCAAAGCCCAGTCCTTACATCAGTGTCCCCAGCAGAGCCCAGTCCTTACATCAGTGTCCCCGCTTGTTGGACACACGGAGCAGAGGGTTAGCGCGGCTCCATTTAGATCTCTTCCTTGTGTTCAGTGGAGAGGGGAGGGGTCTCCGATCCGTGCAGCCAATCGGCTTCAGTGTGCAAGAGAATTGTCTACTTGTACACTGAAGAGAGAAGCCGATTGGCTGCCCCTCCCCTCTCCACTGAACACACGTCGAAACAGTCCTCGGCGGCGGCCATCTTTTTGTAGCAAATGAAAAATAATGTGTTGCGCTAATATTAACCTTCCAATCAATTTGTGCTCATTGTATATATAAATCCCTCCAATTGATTGCTTGGAATAAATGTGAGTGTGATTGGGTCATTAAAACCTATACACTGCAATATTGTGCTCAAAAAATAAATGAAATGCCATCTGTGATAATCATTAAATGAAAAATAGGATATAACCATTATATATTGTCCAGTATCAGTATAAGAAATATAGTTGAAAAAGTTAACAAAATTTCCCAATTTTAGGTTAGTTTATGGCCGTTCTTAGTTGTATTAGTTATACATTCCACTCATCAGTATTAATAGGAGAAGTCCCATATGTGATGAAAAACGAAATCTATTCACCAGGATCCCCCAATATTGCTGTATAATATAAGTGTTCCCAGAGGGGTATTCTCAGGTATCACGAGTATATGCAATAAAAAAGAAGAGACATCATTGCGCAATAAACGATTATTTAAAAACAGCAGCACTTCAGCGAGTGCACTCACATAAGCCTGGATTTTTCAAGGTCACGTGTCGGGTGACGCAACGCGTAGGAGGAGTCAGTGATGGACAGTATTGAGGCTGGTCAGCAGCTTGTAACAAGCGGTGTGAGGATTCACCACGCCCCAAGCGGCTGATTGTCTTCCATCCAGGCATTTGAAAATCCAGGCTTATGTGAGTGCACTCGCTGAAGTGCTGCTGTTTTTAAATAATCGTTTATTGCGCAATGATGTCTCTTCTTTTTTATTGCATATACTCGTGATACCTGAGAATACCCTTCTGGAAACACTTATATTATACAGCAATATTGGGGGATCCTGGTGAATAGATTTGGTTTTTCATCACATATGGGACTACTCCTAGTAATAAGGATGAGTGGAATGTATTATGTAACTAATACAACTAAGAACGGCTATCAGCTAACTTAAAATTGGGAAATTTTGTTAACTTTTTCAACTATATTTCTTATACTGATACTGGACAATATATAATGGTTATATCCTATTTTTCATTTAATGATTATCACAGATGGCATTTGGGATTTCATTTATTTTTTGAGCACAATATTGCATTGTATAGGTTTTAGTGCTAATGACCCAATCACACTCACATTTATTCCAAGCAATCAATTGGAGGGATTTATATATACACTGAGCACAAATTGATTTGAAGGTTAATATTAGCGCAACACATTATTTTTCATTTGTTACTTTGTTTTAGGTGTCTGAACACTTTTAAGTTTTGCAGCTTTTATTATTTGGCTTTCTTCCAAGTCACAATTGAATAATTTGCACAGGGACACAATCCCATAATTAATGGTTTCACTTATATCCATTTCAGCGCTTTAGTATTTTTTTGAATTTTGCACATACATCTTTTTGTAGCCTGCTGCCGTTTTTGTCAAAAACAGTCTGATTTCCCGGGAAAAAAGCAAAATCCTGGGATTTTAATCGGGATGAGCCCCGATCGGGACAAGGGTCCCAAAATCGGGATTGTCCCGGGAAAATCGGGACTGTTGGCAAGTATGCAAATGTGCACTGCTCGTTCCAATCAGATGGAAGTGATTAGGAAAAGGAGTGGTCTGGGGGCTCATGAAGGCCATACAAACGTATGGTGACTTGTACTTGCTATTGAGATTAAAGTCCTCCTTTAATACATGGAAACTGAATTTGTACGTGGTATAGAAATATATATGATCTCATGAGCTGCTGCAGTTTTTTTAATATGACAGCAATTTTGCAGTATAGGGACAATAGAACACTAAACAATGGTCCTGATTGTAGTTTATACTGAAGCATTTTAGCGAAAAAATGTTTTGTGTTTCCAGTGTGAGGGTGTGTATACCGAATCCAATTGATTGGAAGCCCATCATCCTTCACTTCACAGTTAGCTGGAAAGACTGTGGGGTGATTTACTAAAACTGTAGAGTGTAAAATCTGGTGCAGCTCTGCATGGTAGCCAATCAGCTTCTAACTTCAGCTTCTTCAATTCATTTTTGACAAGAAATCTGGAAGCTGATTGGTTTCTATGCAGAGCTGCACCCGATTTTGCACTCTCTAGTTTTATTAAATAAACCCATTTGTCTTATGGTTCTTCTTTTACAGATTTTAATGTTATAATGTTAGGCGGATGTTATGGAGGAATGTTACTCTTTGTAAAGGTTCAGTCCACTATCAGGCTATTTATTCCATTTATATGATAACATTATATGTGTATATTTTTACGATGGATGGTTTTTCTTTGGATAACCCTTGTTTTATTAAAAAGAATGGAGAAAAAAAACTGTAAATAGTTTATTAACGTGTACATAAACTCAAATCTGTTTTAAAGTTGTGTTTGGCATCATGCCTCACTGTATACAAGTCTTTAAAGCTGAGGTTTAGGTATGGCAAGTTTTATGTTACAGTGATCATCGATGGCTTATGGATCCTGTGCCGAGTGGCTGCCCTGCTGCAATGTGAAAACAGGAGGTCGGCTGCTTGGCACAGGCATCATTCAGAGAACACCTTGTATTTTCTCAATGAATGCAATGAATGCAATGTGTTGTTTGTTTGGGTGAGGTGGAGAGGTGGGGGGGGAGGGAGGGAGTGATGTCACAATCTTTACCTTGTGCAATAAGAGAACACTTTCCATCGATTTTGAAAATGCAAAGTGTTCTCTGAATGGAGCCTGGGCCAAGCAACCAACTTCCTGTGTTCAGTAAACAACAGAGCAGCTGATTGGCATTGGACCCGGAAGCTAGTGGTGATCACTGTAGAAGCGGTTCTGATAATATGGATTTTAGCTTCCACAGGGACCCCACAGGTATGGCACATACATACTTACATTGGTTCAAGCTGGATCAATGTAACTATGCAAAGATTAAAGTGATAATAAAGTCTTGTTTTTTTTTTTTTGTTTAAAAATAACAAACATGTTATACTTCCCTGCTTTGTGCAGTGGATCTTCCTCTTCTTGCGTCCCTCGCCGGCACTCCTGGCTCCTCCCTCCTGTTGAGTGGCCCTATAGTAAGCAGCTTGGGGACATCTGAGCCAAGCCGCTGCTGTGTGTCCATTCAGACATGGAGGTGCAGCTCGGCTTCGCCCCCTCTCTCTCCTCATAGGCTTACTGAAATTAATTGTCTCATGTGGAGGGAGAGTCCTGAACAGCTGAGACTCTTGTGCAACACTGCTGGATCGAGATGGGGCTCAGTATTGGGGGGCTGAGGGGGATTTCTGCACACAGAAGTTTTTTATCTTAATGCATAGAACACATTAAGATAAAAAAAAATTTGCTTTTTTTTTTTAAAAAAAAGGGGATATTTATTATAGCAAAAAGTACAAAATATTGTGTTTTTTTCAAAATTGTCGCTCTTTTTTTGTTTATAGCGCAAAAAATGAAAAACGCAGAGGCGATCAAATACCACCAAAAGAAAGATCTATTTGTGGGGAAAAAAGGATGTCAATTTTGTTTGGGTATAACGTTGCACGACCGTGCAATTGTCAGTTAAAGTGATGCAGTGCCAAATCGCAAAAAATGGCCCGGTCATTTAGTAGCCAAATCTTCCGGGGCTGAAGTGGTTAAACTTAAGGTTTTAGAAAAATATTTTTTTAGGAATCTGTTGCAAATGTTCTTACTTGGAGATCCCACCAGTAATAGCGCTTCCTGTTGCAAGATGACACTGCTTAGCAGCCTCTTCACAATTAGCATTGTTAGTCTGCTGTGTGACTATTCCGTTAATTATTGGGCTACCTATCAGGTCTGTTATATAGGCAGTCCAACAGCTGATTGTAGGAGTTGCATTCCAGGCTGACAGTGCTGCTAATATTGAAGTGGCTGCTAAGCCTTGTCATCCTGCGCAAGGAAGTGTTCTTACTGGCAGGATCTCCAGGTAAGAATCTTTGCAAAATATTACATATTCACAAAATTGTGATTAGTTTAAGACAATTTATATCATTCTTTTCAACATTTACCATCATGATAATTAGGGTGTTGAGTGTCCAGTATAGTAGCTTATATTATATATATTATAGTTGAATGTGGAACATGACGGAGGTTGGGGATGTCTGAGCTACAAAAATGAAACCGTGAAAAGTGCTTAGGCAGGTGCTCAGAGACAGATCAAGACAATCTAGAGATATAAAGTTTTGCAGCCCATAGATGAGTCATATTTTTTGGTGCAACCAGTTGGTTGAAGGAAAAAAAAATAACTTGATTTCCAAATCCACATATTCAATGTAGATGGGGGAATCCTTTTCACTGACCTATTGTATTCTAACAGTAAGGAAGCTTCCCCTCCATTAGAATACGCTGATCAGCGTTGCAGGCTATAGCCTGCAGTGCTGAACAAGCAGGGAAAATCCAACAGGGCGGTTGTACAGACGTTGATCAATAGATCAACTTGGTATGGTAGTACAGACCTCCTGTTATCCTGTTATCGGGTTTAAGAAAGTACACAATGGATTACAGACAAGATAGACAAATGAGGTATCGCAACCACACTGATGCTCCATTGAAATCTGCGAGTCCCTCAACATACTTCCATTTGGTGGGGTGGGGGTCTCAAATTGGGAAGATTTTGTCGGGGGAAGGGGGGGGGGTGCGAAGTAGGAAGTTGCGTTTTAAAGGTAAGCATGTGAATGACAATTTAAAACATGTGCTCCCTGAAAATATACAGTGATTTCCCTTTAATTACGGAATACAAACTGTTCTGCATTGGAGAACACAATCATTTGTAAAATCTGTGTAATCCGTATAACTGTGTTGAAAGAGTAAGGCTTGTGGGTTTGGAATTACTGTCATTAGAGCAAGTAGATCAAATAATACAAAAGCATATTTTAGCGTCTGGTCATCAAATGGAATTACCATTCAGCATTCAGAGGAAGTGACCCATTTGGGTGTAATAAGACATGTCTGAATTCTTTGAAGTAGACTTATCAATCAATAGAAAGAGAAGGTTTGCTTTGTCCATCAAAAGTTGATTGAAGCTAGACAGTAGCTACAGGGGGGTGTAGTGCATGAAACTGTCCCAGAGCCAGCAAGTACACAGCGTAGGACTGTTCCTGTTATTACTAGCTGTACACTCACATTACAGTCTGATTAATGCATCCTCTCTCTTCTCTTTATATCCCTTTACCTGTTCTCTGGTCTGGCGTGATCAGTACCCAGACCTTCTCCTGCCTTGTTTGTGTGCTAAAAACAGCAATGTCCCAGCACTGTTTTTTTAAATGCACACATGAGGAATCGATTGTTTTTTTTTTCTTAATAAGAAGAGAATTGTTATACTAATTATAATAAGGACAAAAAAAGAATTTAAATTTACAAGCCATATCTTTACATTTCCCAGCAGGCCACTCATTTTGCATGTCCACCCACAACAGCAGTACAGGCTTTGTCTGTGTTTTAGCTCAAGATAGGCTTAAGTAAAAGTTTAAAAAACAATATAGAAATGTGTAGCGCTGAGAGATTCCTCTAATGAAGCCACATGATACATGGCACAACGCGTTAGGGCGGAGCCGGGTGACATTGGCGTCAGAACTGAAAAAATGATGCAGGAGCTTACTTGTCATGAGCTAGAGGTTTACTATTATATACTATGTTATGATTTTATTATGTGAGTGCAATATATTTCAATAAAATGCGCTGGATATTTTTAATTAGTACGCTATGGTGGCATTTATATGGTTTTGAGAGTCCACAATGTCCAGTTCAACAATACTGAATGTTTAAAGGGACAGTACGCTATTTTAGATGGAAAGAGGCAAAAGTGTTTGATGATGTCCTTGGCTATTCCTATGAACTCCTAAGGTTAGGGAAGGTGTGTATTGACCTATATTCACCTAAATGTCCAGGTATTAAGGTGACGGCACAATTTGAGCACTGAGGTTTATCCCCAGTGTGTATATTTGGTTGCAGCACCGGGATTTTGGTCACACACTCCATGCAGAAAGTTATGAATAATGAAGATATGGCACTGATAATGTTTCTATGAACTTTTTCATTTACCAACTGCGATATAATTATATGTTATGCGGACTTATTTATATGTTATGTGTTCTATCTAATGCACGTTAGTTTCATTCAAATTTTCAGTTAGATGGTATATTGTTATTGATATAATGGTACTTTTAAAAAAGCAGAGCTACACTTTTCTATATTGTTTTTTAGTTTACATATAGGTGTGGGGACAAGCTATAAGTGGAAGTGGCAGCTGTACATTGAGGTGTTATTAATTTAATGGCAGCACACTAGTATTTAATATATTATTCCAAATCCGTATAGTCATAGCCACACAGTAAAATGTTACCAGAACAATAAATAAAAAGCAATTCTCACGTAATTCAGGTTTTGACTTTGAGTAGCTAAGGAGACAGGATAGAGAGAGTGGAGCCATCCATAGAGTCTTCCAGCAAACGGAGGAGATGATGAGGGGGAAAACATCTGGACCTGTGAGAGTCTGTAGCTTTAATTCTCAAACATGATTCTGTAGAACCCTAGAAATCCTCTAGCTATTGCTTGGGGTTCCTTGAGCTTTTGATGTCTGACCTCCTATGTAATGGTGTTTACATAGTTCTAGGGTCAGTGCCATTTGGTAGAACCAGCAGAATGACACCAGTGATAGTTGTAGCTGCCTGTAAGGGTGGGATTGTAAGGGCTGCAATCCTCCCACTGACCATCAATGTAAGGGACATTTTTTCCTATTGACCCCCAATGAGTTGGTTTTAGTAAGGGTTCCCTGAGACCGGAAAATTATTTTAGGGGTTCCTCTGGGGTACAAAAGGTTGAGAAATGCTGGTCTATAGGATATGAATTTCAATGACCATATTCCTGGACTATACCACTTGCCCAGTGGTGACAGTTTGACCAACAATTAAAATATAGCTATAGCTGGCCATACATTATACCATTTTCTTGTTCAATTTCCTTTAGATTTACCTTCAACTGTGTAGAGCAGGGGCCTGCCTGATTGCATACAAATTGAAAGTGTTTAGGTTTGACTTCATATTATATGGTTTTGGTAAATCTAAAGGAAAATTGTACAAGCAAATTGTATAATGTATGACCAGCCTGACTCCAGTCTTTAAAATGTGTGTGGTTGTAAACAATTAAAAAAAAAAAAAAAAATAACAAACACGTCTATACGTACTTGCTTTGTGCAATAGAATTGCACAGAGTGGCCCTGATCCTCCTCTTCTCGGGTCCCCCGCAGGCGCACCTGGCTCCTCCAATAGGGAACCGATTCCCATGGGGGACCCATGCGGGCTCACCTCCAATCCCCGTTGTCTGTGTCAATTTGCCCCAAGTTTGGGGTGGAGGAATATGACTGGCCTGCACAGCCAAGCCTTCTCGTCCAACATCAGTGGCTGACCTCACAAATGCGCTTCTGGAAGAATGGTCAAACATTCCCATAGGCACACTTCTAAACCTTGTGGACAACCTTCCCAGAAGAGTTGAAGCTGTTATAGCTGCAAAGGGTGGGCCAACTCAATATTGAATGCGATGGGCTAGGGCTAAGATGTCATTAAGGTTCACGTGCGTGTAAAGACAGGCGTCCCGATACTTTTGGTAATATAGTGTATGTTTATTCATTGCTGAATTTTCTGTTACTTATGCTAGTGATAGGGCTACAATTGTGCACAAATTGCTTTATTTAAAGTGTTTGTAAAGCCAAAACTTTTTATATTCAATATAGGATAGACAGAATGGAACCCCAGTCAGATTTTTATGGTTGTCTGTGTGCATGTTCATTGGTTTCACCATCTATATTTGTTCTAGTAACTATTATCATCAAAACAGAGCATGACGGGTAATCTAAAGTGATACAGTTGTCACCAAGACAAGAGGTGAGGGGAACTTTCCAGTGGCAGCATCTACTTCAGTGGCAACTGTCTAATTTTCTAGAGCAATCATTTTGCCCATGCTTACATTTCCAATATATGTGAAGACAACATTTTTTTTTTTCACTTTGTATAGAGTATGAGAGGATTACAACTGCTGTTTTTTGCCATCTGTGTTTAATTAGAGAGATTTCCCTTCATGTTCTACAGAAAATATATACTCCACAGAAAATAGGAGGATATAGTATCTTTACAATGTGAGGGAAACCCCTCTTAGGAAAAGTGTCCCCTTTGGCAGATTTTCATTCTTTCCTGTTCTGGTAGCAACTTAAAGAGAGAGATTTACTAAAAATCCGGTACATGGTAGCCAATCAGCTTCTAACTTCAGCTTGTTCAGTTAAGCTTTGACAATGAAACCTGGAAGCTCAATGCATAGAAGTTCTATGCAGAACCATACCAGATTTTGAACTCCCCCGTTTTAGTAAATCTCCCCCAAATTGATGCATTTACCCTCACTTTCATTCCCAGTGATACAGGTGACCACCAGGACAAATAGAGACATCCAGTCTTCCTAACAGGAACAGAGACAGCAATAAAAACAATGCTTCTAACTTCTCCAAATGTAACAAAAAATTGCTTTTATTTATACTTTAAAGGGTAATAGCACAGAATGTATCTTTTTTTTTTTTTTTTTAAAGTGCCTTGCAGGGCTGGTATCTTGGTTTGCCTTCAACGTGGGAGCTGCATGAAGTTTGTATGTTCTCCTTTTGCTTGTAAGGGGTTTTCCTGGGAGCCTAGGTTTCCTCTCACAACAAAATTGTATGCTAAGTGGAGTAAGACCCCTTTCACACGATAAGCCCGCTTGGATCCTCCTGTCCGTTTTTCAGGCTGATCTGAGCAGGCCACCCATTGACTCCTATGGGCAGGTGGATGTCAGTGGAGATGTGTCCGCTCACACCCGTCTGCTATCCGATCCGCTAAAAACAGACGTATGGCAAATACTCCAGATGTGGTCTAACCAGAGTTTTATAAAGTGTCAGGATTATTGTTTTATCCCTGGAGTATATCCCCCTTTTTATGCATGCTAAAATTCTGTCGGTTTTGGTAGCTGCAACTTGACATTGCATGCTATTGCTCGGTCAGTCAGATCTTTCTCCATCCTTGATTCCCCCAGTGGTTCTCCCCCTAGTGAGTAGTTTGCATTTATGTCTTTTGCCCCCAAGTGCATTACTTTACATTTCTCCGCATTAAACCTCATTTGTCATGCAGATTTGTCTCTGCCCTTTTTTGCTGCTGGTACAATTCCTGTCAGTATGCTTTCCGCAAATATAAGAAACAATGGTCTGGCTAGTGGCTATAGCCTGACTGAGTTCTCTGAGCCATCTGGTCCTGGTGTATTAAGTTTGTATTGTATTTCATTTGTATTAAGTTTATCTAGTCTTTCCTTGACTCTGACCTCTGTTAGCCACAAGATGTGATGTGTTACTAACAGTACTGTCGCAGTCAGTATACCCCTCCTTTTCCTGCATAAAAACTGAGCAAAAGAAAGCATTTAGTACAGTTGCCTTCTCTGTGGCATCTGTAACCATGCTTTCATCCTTGTCTAAAAAATTTCTTTGGATTTTTTTACTCTCCTCCGCTATGTGTCTCTCGTAGTCTTTTTTAGCTGCCCTGATTGTGCTTTTACGCTTCTTATTGCATTCCTTGTAGTGTTAGAATGCTGACGATGACCCATCCCCTTTATATTTTTTAAAGGCCATATTTTTCTCTTTAATGAGGCTTTTTACATTACGGTTTAGTCACCCAGGTTTAAGCTTCGCTCTTCTATATTTATTGACCATTGGAATGCACTGTATGATACCTTTGTTTAATATGCTCCCAAAGAATTCCCATTTTTCTTCCATGTTTAATGTTTCTAGGATTTGGTCCCGATTGATGCCATGTAGTAAAATTGGCTCGTTTGAAGTTTAGTGTTCTTGTGCTGCCCTCGTGCCTCCTTTTTCTATGATTTGCGCTAAATGTGATCATCATATGATCACTAGATTGCAAGTTGTCCCCTATTGCCACATCTGAGATCAGACTTGGATCGTTCGTAAATGCACTGCCGCATTGCAAAAATGCAGTAAAAACACATATACAGTATATGTTTTTGCTGCATTTCCGGTGCATTTTACACCTGTGAAGAAAGTGACCTAAAAATACACCAAAAATGCAACTGTGGGTGTGTTTTTGACGCACTTCCCATTCATTTTAATGGGTAAATGCGTTTTCGGTTCGTTTTTTTTACCGCACCTGATCTGCAACTGACTGCTGTGAAGAATTACTTAAGATTTAATAGTCATGCGTTTTTCTTCCAGTTTTGGTAGGGCATAAAGGGAAGAAAAGCTGATCAGTGTGAAAGGCCCCTAAAGTGTCAGGGCAAAATAAAACAATATATATATATAGATATAGATATATATATGTATAGATATATATATATATATCTATATACCGTATATATATCTATATATATAGATATATGCATATCTCTCTCTATCTATCTATCTATCTATCTATCTATCTATCTATCTATCTATACAGTTGTGCTCATAAGTTTACATATCCTCGCAGAATTTATGATTTCTTGGCCATTTTTAAGAGAATATGAATGATAACACTTTCACTCATGGTTAGTGTTTGGCTGAAGCCATTTATTATCAATCAACTGTGTTTACTCTTTTTAAATCATGACAACAGAAACTACCCAAATGATCCTGATCGAAAGTTTACATACCCTGGTGATTTTGGCCTGATAACATGCACACAAGTTGCTACAGAGGGGTTTGAATGGCTTTTAAAGGTAACCATCCTCACCTGTGATCTGTTTGCTTATAATTAGTGTGTGTGTGTGTATAAAAGCTCAATGAGTTTCTGGACTCCTGACAGACCCTTACATCCTTCATCCAGTGCTGCACTGATGTTTCTGGATTCTGAGTCATGGGGAAAGCAAAAGAATTGTCAAAGGATCTGTGGGAAAAGGTAGTTGGACTATATAAAACAGGAAAGGGATATAAAAAGATATCCAAGGAATTGAGAATGCCAATCAGCAGTGTTCAAACTCTAATCAAGAAGTGGAAAATGAGAGCTTCTGTTGAAACCAAACCATGGTTAGGTAGACCAACTAAAATTTCAGCCAAAACTGCCAGGAAAATTGTTCAGCATGCAAAGAAAAACTCACAAATAACTTCAGGTGAAATACAGGACTCTCTGAAAACATGTGGTGTGGATGTTTCAAGATGCACAATAAGGAGGTACTTGACGAAGATGGGCTGCATGGTCGAGTTGCCAGAAGAAAGACATTACTATGCAAATGCAACAAAGTATCCTGCTTACAATATGCCAAACAGCACAGAGACTAGCCTCAAACCTTCTGGTACAAAGTCATTTGTAGTGATGAGACCAAAATTTAGCTTTTTGGCCACAACCATAAATGATACATTTGGAGAGGAGTCAACAAGGCCTATGATGAAAGGTACAGAGCTGGATCACTGATGTTTTGGGGATGTGTGAGCTACAAAGGCACAGGAAATTTGGTCAAAATTGTTGGCAAGATGAATGCAGTATGTTATCAAAAAATACTGGAGGAACATTTGCATTCATCAGCCAGGAAGCTGCGCATGGAACGTACTTGGACATTCCAACATGACAATGATCCAAAACACAAGGCCAAGTTGACCTGTCATTGGCTACAGCAGAATAAAGTGAAGATTCTGGAGTGGCCATCTCAGTCTCCTGACCTCAATATCATTGAGCCACTCTGGGGAGATCTCAAACGTGCAGTTCATGCAAAACAGCCCAAAAATTTACAGGAACTGGAGGCTTTTTCTCACGAGGAATAGGCAGCTTTACCACCTGAGAAGATAAAGAGCCTCATCCACAAATACCACAAAAGATTTAAGCTGTCATTGATATTAAAGGGGGCAATACACAGTGTTAAGAACTGGGGTATGTAAACTTTTGATCAGGGTCATTTGGGTAGTTTCTGTTGTCATTATGATTTAAAAAGAGTAAATACAGTTGAGTGATAATATATGGCATAAGCCAAACACTAACCATGAGTGAAAGAAAAGTTTTTGTGTTATCATTTATATTCTCTGAAAAATGGCCAAGAAATCATAAATTCTGCCAGGGTATGTAAACTTATGAGCACAACTGTGTATATATTTTATATATATATATATATTTATATATATATATATATATATATATATATATATATATATATATATATATACACATATATACAGGCATACCTCACTTTTAAGTACACAATGGGGTTTATTTACTAAAGCTGGAAAGTGCAAAATCAGGCTCACTTCTACATAGAAACCAATGAGCTTCTAACCCCAGCTTGTTCAATTAAGCTTTGGTAATAAAATCTGGAAGCTCATTGGTTTCTATGCAGAAGTGAGCCTGATTTTGCACTTTCCAGCTTTAGTAAATAAACCCCATTGGGTATAGTGTATGTGCAGTATATATCTGTAATAGATGTAGATTGCCCCGTATTTTAGCCTCAGTTCAGATGCAGTGCAGATTTTGAGCTGATTTTGCACTTTCCAGCTTTAGTAAATAAACCCCATTGGGTATAGTGTATGTGCAGTATATATCTGTAATAGATGTAGATTGCCCCGTATTTTAGCCTCAGTTCAGATGCAGTGCAGATTTTGAGCTGCATCTAAATTGCAACCCGTCCATGCGAACTGATTGCGGAGTGTATGCTAAGCTGATGACACCCCGCAATCATTTTGCAAAACGCAGCACAATTTGCAGAATCGGATCGCATAGGTGTGATCTGCGATCTGATTGTGGTGCGGACAAAAAAAATGGTCCTGCACCAGTTTGGTGTGAATGCAGTGCGATTTAAACCATGCTAATCCATGGCTCAAACCGCACCCCAGAGACACCGCATGTAATTCGCACAGGTATGTGCTGCGATTCCTGTGCAAATTACATGGGGTTTCTCCCACAGCAGCAGTGTGAACCCAGGCTGAAGACCCTGCAAGTACACAAAATACCTGTTGATGTGTCAAATGATTTTTGTGGACTGAGTGGTGTCAGCCCTGCCCAGTTTTCTCTTGCCAACCTACATAAACCCTCAAATTTTCCTATTTTACAATAAAGGGACTAATCATTGTGTTTTGCCAAGATTAAGAATGAGAAGTCTAATTAATCTCTTTGAGACAGTGCATAAATTGAGCACAGCTAAACAGACAATTGAAATACTTGTGAATCAAATTACCTGCCAAATATCCGTAATTCTGTTCAATCACTTTTGTGATTTGGATACACCTGCGTGACAGCGTAGCTAGGTCAGTGACCTCACTTTACTTCACTGTAGTCAAACAATACAGCTTGATCACCGGCCTTTTAGATGTTTCTTAGGAGAAGATGTCATGGCTTATTTTAGGAATTTCGTGAAAGTCTTATGCCCCGTACACACGATTGGACATTCCGACAATAGCCAGTGCAGCTCTTCTGCTTCATTCCGAGCATGCATGGAATTTTGAGCGTCGGAATTGTGTACACACAATCGGAATTTCCAACCATGGATTTTGTTGTCGGAAAATTTGAGATCCAGATCTCAAATTTTGTGTGACGGAAATTCCGATGAAAAATGTCCGATGGAGCCTACACACGGCTCCCATCGAACATTTTCCGTCGGAAAATCCGACCGTGTGTACGGGGCATTACAGTCTTTGTCCCCACACAGACTGAGCTATGCCTCATTACCATACAATGAAGGAGGGCAGATTCTACATTTGTAATCCTTTGTTAGAACAGATAGTGTTTAAATCTAATTTACACTGATAGTGAAATGTGAACATAGAACAGGCTGGGTTATTTGTGTTAAACATTACTCCACAACCACCTCCTAAACATCATAAAGTAGGGAGAACATGTAAGGTCGGCCATACACGGAGCAAATGTTTTTCCTGCAACCAAAGGCGTGTGCAGAGGGTGTGCCAGGTGTGCCTGGGCACACCCTAATCACTGCTTGCAGTGCCGATTCTGCCTATTGCCTGGACTTCTCCCCGTGTTGGGTCGCCCCGCAGTGCTGCTGGCTTCCCTCCTATCCTCTCCCTCCGGCTGCTGCGAGGGATGTTTCAGAATGGAGAGTGGGGGAAGGGGCTAGTAAATATGTCATTTAACGGCCCCTTCCTTTACTATGCTTCAGTTTGTGAATGAACAGGAAGCCGCTCAGCACAGAGCACTATTCCGCTCATTCACTGTCCAGTGCAGCTGAGGCTGCAGAGGACATGTGTGTTTGAGCTTTGGGGTGCACACCCTAATGTAATAGGCTGTGCGCTACTATGCCTGCAACCACGGGTTGCAGGAAAGAAATGTGCTCGATTCCCCCATCAAGACAGACAGTGTTGATGCAAAAATCCCTCCTGCTGGGCCATTGTCCTCTCCTGCCTTCCCCCACCCCCCTGCTGGGAGAAGACAATGGCCCAGGAGTAGGGATTCCCGTATTAATATTGTCTGTGTTGATAGGGGAATGAAGCAAATTTCTTTTCTGCAACCCGTGACAGTGATTATCGCTAGCGGCTATAGCAGCTGCTTGCGATAATCGTAAGCGAATCTAACAGGCTGGTTGTACCCAAGTTGATCAATCGATCTACTGGGTACATTCAGCCTGCCCACTAATGGTTCGGATCTCGGGCGGTTCCTGCTGAACCGGCCCAGGTTTGAACCGTGTATGGCCAGCCTAAGGGTTTGTAAGCAAGTAAAAAGCACTTTAAAGTGTAACCGTCATTTAAAAAATTATACTATGTTAATGGGAACATGTAAAAAATATAAAGTATATGTTATCCCAATTTGACTGCCAAATGGAAATACACTTTAAGCTGAACTCCAGGTATGATCTTAATTTTATACTTTCTTTGGTCCAGCTTGGCACATTGGCACAATATACTGTAGGTATACATATACATTAAAACCTGATGGGAAGCTGGGGAAGCTGACAATCACTGTACTAGTCGTCATAACTACAGTAAAAAAAAAAAAAAAATACAAGGCGCTCTTGGCAGTACCAATTGGATGACCCACTGTGGTCACTGTGCAGAGGGGAAGTGGGGAAGCTGCTCAGCACAGGACCGGAACTTTGCAGCTATGGCTGTAGTAGCACTGACTACTACAGTGATCGTGAGCTTTCCCAGCTGCCCATCAGGTATGAGATATACATACTTATATTGTGCCAAGCTTGACCAATGTACATGTATGTAGCCAATAAATATCATACCTGGAGTTCAGATTTAAAAAAGGGTCACACTTATGTGCATACACTATTCTTTTTTCTTGAGGTTGATGAGACTATTTGTGACTGGTAGTTACCATTAGATTATTTTTCTGTATACATAGGAGCTCTCAGTCTGTATTAATCACTCATGTCAACTAGGTATATTAGATGTATAGGTCAGGGCCAAATAGTCAAGGCAAAGAGAAAAAAATGAAGAGGAGGTAGAAAAATAAATATGCAATTTGCAAAAAATTAGCTTTGGATACAAATTGTATAAGACGAAGTTTCTCAACCAGGGTTCCTCCTGAGTTTGTTAGGGGTTCCTTGTGTAGTGAGTAATTTCTGCCTCTCAGATAAGTTCCTACTGACACCACTGATTTTTTTTTAAAGGGGTAATTCTTCCCAATGACCACAAGTGTAAGGAACATTCTTCCCACTGACCATCACACCAATGTATTATGAATTGTAAAAGTCATTTTTAGCCGGGGTTCCCTGAGACCAGAAAGTTATTTGAAGGCATCCTTTGTGTTGAAAAGTTTGAAAAGGCTGGTCTAAGGGAAGAAACTGAGTTCATGGATTATTAGCCTAATGCCGTGTACACACAGCCGGAATTTCCGACAACAAATGTTCGGAAATTCCGACTGTGTGTAGGCTCCATCGGACATTTGCTGTCGGAATTTCCGACAACAAAAATTTGAGAGCTGGATCTCAAATTTTCCGACAACAAGATCCGTTCTTGGAAATTCCGATCTGTGTACACAATTCCAAAGCACAAAATTCCATGCATGCTTGGAATCAAGCAGAAGAGCCGCACTGGCTATTGTACTTCATTTTTCTCGGCTTGTCGTAAGTCTTGTACGTCACCGCGTTTTTGACATTCTGAATTTCCGACAACATTTGTGTGACCGTGTGTATGCAAGACAAGTTTGAGCTAACATCCAGGATTTTGTTGTCGAAATGTCCAATCGTGTGTACGCGGCATAAGGCGTCATTTACACTATGCAGGCGCAATGGAGCACGAGCGAGTATCGCGTGTAGGGCAGCCCATTCATTTCATTGGGCTACCCTATACATGAGAAATGTAGACAGGAATTCCCTGACTCTTGTTCAAAAATGTACCCCACTGAACCACTGCAGCCCCATGGAGTTTTGTAGCAAATACGTGTTTGCTAAGGGGCAGCACATTTCTATTGGGAAAGCGTGCAATTTTTTACACATTCACAACACACACAAGATGTGAATCTAAGCTAAGAACTGAATGAGAACTCAGTTGTTTAAATGAGCTGTTAGGGTTTGTGATTTTTGCTTAAGTGCATTTAGTTACTCCTCTGTTTTGAAGGGATTATTGGACAGACAGATATAAGGTGTCACTAGCATGCCCAGTCCACCTTGAAATATGACATAATCCTTGTAGACAAAAATTCCTTGGGTGGTGACGCCAAACAGAGAACAGAGCGGAGTTTTGAGAATAACAATGTAACATAAAACG
Source organism: Aquarana catesbeiana (assembly GCF_042186555.1). NCBI lineage: Eukaryota > Metazoa > Chordata > Amphibia > Anura > Ranidae > Aquarana > Aquarana catesbeiana. The sequence goes on along the minus strand of NC_133328.1, from coordinate 63,974,961 downwards.
TCATTAAAAAACATTTAAAGCTCTCCTTGCCAGTAGATGAAATGGTTTTCATACTTTCATCTCGCTAAACTGTTTTGCAGAAGCAAGGCTTGATAAATAACCATTGTAATTTCTGGTAGACCAGCTTGTCATTAGAGGCTTGATTTATCTAGAGCTACTCCTGTGATGTTTGCAAAAATTCTAAACATTTTTGACAACATTAAATGCGGTTGGAGTGGAACTCGCCGAGTAGGGCTCAAGTTGACTTGCAGTGACATCTGCTGGAATCCCATTACTACTCTGCTGAATGTTATTACTCATGTCTGGGCATATGAAAATGAACTGGCTTCCGAGCCAGAGTTTCAGAAGATGCTTTTCGAGTGTGCGCTGCCAAGGAAAAGTTGATGTCAGGAAAAAATTCCAGGTAGTGAAAGCGTTCTGAAGAGTCTTTTTTATTTTTGAAGACTACGAGAGACAACAGTTTGTCAAGTCACACAATGCAGGAGATGAGGGGGCCTGGAAGCTGTACTGCTAGGATGGAAAATGTGGCTTTCTTCTACCATTTTTTAATAAAAAAATATGTTCACACCAGGTTTGGACAGCTTGCAGTTCTGCAGCTTCTGAAGAAGATGTCCTCTCTGATGGTCACTCTTTGTACAATAAATCCAGTTTAAACAAAAGCCTTCCTAATAGCAGAAACTTCTCTGACAGGACAATAAAGGTGCTATTGAAGATTTCTTCTCCAGGTCCCATTCACATCATATGCTTTGGCTGCGCTGGTCAGCCTTGCCCAATGCAGTCCTAGCGCATAAGGACAATAAAGGTGCTATTGAAGATTTCTTCTCCAGGTCCCATTCACATCATATGCTTTGGCTGCGCTGGTCAGCCTTGCCCAATGCAGTCCTAGCGCATAAGGAATTTGTTTTATGTCCCATGGCAAACTGCATTGCGGTGGTGTGCCCAGAAAAAGTAGGACGTGCTGCAATATGTACAAGTGAATTTGAGAGATGACATCACTAAGGGAGCTAGGGGGGAGGTGGAATCCTTATGGGTAGAGCTCCAAAGGGATGAAGCTAAGGGGGAAATAATACTGGGAGTATGCTATAGGCCCCCTAACCTGAGACGGACCCCCTATCACAGTTTGGCTTAGCAGCAAGGATGGGAAGTGTTATCATAATGGGGGATTTTCATTATCCAGACATAGACTGGGCAAAGGGAACCGCGCATTCGTCTAAGGCTTGCCAGTTCCTAATTGTCTTGCAGGACAATTTCATGGGTCAGATGGCAGATGCACCAACTAGAAATAAAGCGTTACTAGATCTACTGATTACCAACAATACAGACCTGATCACGGATGTGGAAATATTGGGCAATTTAGGAAACAGCGATCAAAGGTCAATTGGCTTCAGTATAAATCACACAAATAGGAAACATAAGGGAAATACAAAGACAATGAATTTCAAAAGAGCCAACTTCCCTAAACTACGAACCTTGCTTGAAGATATAAATTGGGATAAAATCTTAGGAACAAAGAACACGGAGGAGAGATGGGTTCACATCTTAAATAAGGGCATTAGCCAGTGCATCCCATTGGGTAATAAATTTAAAAGAGTGAACAAAAGTCCTGGATTCTATGAGGAGGTGAGTTGCCATCTAGATAAAGGAAGGCCCGTAGACGTGGTGTATCTGGATTTTGCAAAAGCATTTGACACAGTTCCCCATAAACGTTTACTATACAAAATAAGGTCCGTTGGCATGGACCATAGGGTGAGTGCATGGATTGAAAACTGGCTACAAGAGCGAGTTCAGAGGGTGCTGATAAATGGGGAATATTCGGAATGGTCAGGGGTGGGTAGTGGGATCCCACAGGGTTCTGTGCTGGGACCAATCCTATTTAGTTTGTTCATAAACGACCTGGAGGATAAGGGAAAACAGTTCAATCTCTGTATTTGTGGATGATACTAAGCTAAGCAGGGCAATAACTTCTCCGCAGGATGTGGAAACCTTGCAAGAAGATCTGAACAAACTAATGGGATGGGCAACTACATTACAAATGAAGTTTAATCTAGAAAAATGTAAAATAATGCATTTGGGTGGCAAAAATATGAATGCAAGCTATACACTAGGGGGAGAACCTCTGGGGGAATCTAGGATGGAAAAGGACCTCCTAGTAGATGATAGACTCAGCAGTGGCATGCAATGCCAAGCTGCTGCTAACAAAGCAAACAGAATATTGGCATGCATTAAAGAAGGGATTAACTCCAGGGATAAAGCGATAATTCTCCCACTCTACAAGACTCTGGTCCGGCCGCACCTGGAGTATGCTGTCCAGTTCTGGGCACCAGTCCTCAGGAAGGATGTACTGGAAATGGAGCGAGTACAAAGAAGGGCAACAAAGCTAATAAAGGGTCTGGAGGACATTAGTTATGAAGAAAGGTTGCAAGCGCTGAACTTATTCTCTCTGGAGAAGAGACGCTTGAGAGGGGATATGATTTCAATTTACAAATACTGTACTGGTGGCCCCTCAAAACACGTGGCCACTCATTAAAATTAGAAGAAAGGGGTTTAACCTTAAATTACGTAGAGGGTTCTTTCCAGTAAGAATGGCAAGGATGTGGAATTCCCTTCCACAGGTGTTGGTCTCAGCTGGGGGGCATCAATAGTTTCAAAAAACTATTAGATAATCACCTGAACGACCGCAACATGCAGGGATGTACAATGTAATACTGACATATAATCACACACATAGGTTGGACTTGATGGACTTGTGTCTTTTTTCAACCTCACTTACTATGTAACTATGTAATATTTTGCAACGCAAAATGTTGAGACACACTACACAGCATCGCACAGCTCCTGCATAGCAAACAACAGTGCCCATGCATTATATGCAAGCTGCTGATGTGAATGGGCCCTTACTGTTTTACTTCCTCCGAACTTTAAAGTAGATCTAAACCCCAACTGTATGACATTTACTTTGCTACTGCACTGTGTATCATTAACAAATGACATTTCTTTATTTTAATTTTTTTTCACAAACTACTGTGTACACCCTTTTTGCATCCCTATTTTTTCCTCAGTGCTGCTGATCCTCTAAAGCCTATTTATGGCACCTCCTGCTGACATGCACTCACGCCAGCATTGCTGCCTATCATTACTCTGGACCTGCTTCCTGCCAGCGGTGGAGAATGCCTGTGCACTGCATGTTAAGAAGGCTGCTTGTAGTCTGGACCATGGATACATATAGCAGAGTGACTATGCAGTAAGACAGTTAGCAAACAGTTGTCACCCCATTATTAGAAGTGTCTGAATAATGACTTTCATGGTAGGATCACTAATTATTATTATGATGAAAGCTGTAGTTTTAAATCATTTGAAAAATACTTTTCTAAATTGTACATTACTGGACACAGGATGAGTATTCAGGTACATTAGGTTATGCTTCCGTTAAATGCCAAGTTCACCTTAAAAAAAAAACAAAAAACTAATTTTGGTAGCCTTGTGCTGCAGAAAGGATGGTGGGCCTTAATACCTACATGCTACACATATGCGTTTATGTTGGCTGAGGTTTTTGTGCTTTGTATTGCATGCACCCAGTACTGTGACTGAGCTGTCACCACAAACTCCAGGTTTCTAGCTATTATCAGGATCTGGCGCAATGGGCTTGTGATCACCTGACCACTGTAACAGTCAACCACATTGAAGTTTCAAATATATTTAGATAGTTGTTTTAGAAGGCATTTTGCTCAATTATTGCCACTGCAGCACTTCTATCATGTTGGTTGTATAATAGTTGGCTTTATATCATTATTCATATATCATTATACACATGTAAGTAATAATATACACCAAATTAAGACTCCATTAGCAAGTTAGCGATTTCTTCCTCAGAGAAGAATACTATGTCTGCCACCAAATGCCCACTTTCTCTTATGCAATACCTATCTAGAGTATATCTTTCAGATTGCCGCAGCTACTCTGTAGAATGCAAGAATTGTCCTGCAGATTGACAATGCTAGACTTGCTGCTAATAACTTTTGTAATAACCCCCCCCCCCCCCACTGGTGGGAGACTGATGGGAAGGTGGCCTTACCTAAGGTGGCAGATGACTAGGGTCTGGGGTAGGGCTGCTGCTCTGCTGCTCCAGCTTGCCAAGGGAAGAGCCGGGGCTTCTCATCCTGACCCGAACAGGAAGTGGGTCCTAAGACCTGATTGGTTGGAAGTACTAAGACTTCTGATTCCTGATTGGCTGGGAAGAGAATCAGGAAGACAATAGCGAATAATAATTCGCTATTGTTACACAACTGGGTGGGCTCAGGGCGCAGTGCTTTGCGCCCCCGAGCCCACCCTTTTTTGAAGCCAATTAGCCTCAGACTGTTCTGTTCTAAAAAAAAAAAAACACAAAAATCCATGCGTCCGGCGCCCTGCATATAGATTAGGCGCCAGGCGCATAGATTATGGGTGGGCCGCCACTTTTTGGAGATAAAATTGTGCATTTATTATTTTTTTGCACTGGAGCCTGCAAAGCTTTGCATCTGTAATCAGTGGATCAATGTCAGGCTCCTACAGACTCAGCTAACAGCTCTCTGCCCGTACCTCCGTACAGGCAGACAATTACTCAGCTGCATGAAGTGTTATGAACTACAAGGGTGCTCATGAGCACCCTTGCAGTTCATTAAGAATTGCTGTGAATGAGTGACACGTCTGTGCAGATGGAGCCCCAAACTGCTTTTAAAATGTGACAGTGGGTGTGGGGAGAGGATTCCAGTATAACCCCTCCCACTCCCAGCAAGCCTAAAGCTGTACCTAAAGTGACCAGCCTGGATTCTATAAAGAGCCTTTCCAGTGCATTAACTTTTGCACACAGTTCTGTATAACGACTGGCCTAACGACTTGACAGCTCCTTGTTCAAGGAGCAGGCTGAATGAAAAAGGAGGGAGTACTCTCCCTGACGGAACATTGTATTCTGACAGCTGCTATCAGAATATACTGATCAGTGGCTGCAGCTGATTTGCTACAGCTTCTGACTGACGGAATATTTTCCATCATGTCCCTTCAACAGATGATGATTGTCTCATCGACTTCTGACAAAGGGACATGTTAGAAAATAGAAGGAGCCCACACACTGATTGAAATTTGTTGAGTCCCTGCCGGTCAAATTTTGATCAGCGTTTGGCCAGCTTGAATACAGATTTTTTTAAAAAGATTACTCCACCCAAAAGTGACATTTCAGTTAGGTGTAGTCTGGCAACACTGTTCAGTGGATCGATCTCTACTTCCTACGGCAGAATTTTGGTACCTTCCCTACTGGGAGAGAGAGCTTGGCATGGGAGCGTGTGTTCATGTAAGAAAACACTGAAAACCAGTTGGGGGGGGGGGGGGGTATTATTGTTCTAGCCAGCCACTGACCACCAATGCTGGAGGTATGGGTGGTATTTTTACAGCCTGCCACTGACCACCATTACTGGGGCTGGGGGGTTACATTACTCCTATTTACATTACTGCTATTGACTGCCAATGCTGCACGGTTACTACCAAAAACCAATGACAAAGGGGAAATTATTATGGCTACTTACAACACCAATGCAGGGGGTTACTAATACTGCCAATGACACCAAAACTGGGACTGCTTTTACTCCCACACTACATGCCAAACATCGTGCAGTGACTACCACTTGAGGTGTTCTGCAGGATCGTGCCACATTTTTCTTCTTGATACTTTCAAGGCAATCCTCCTATTTTCAAATGTGGTAACTATACAGGGCATAGCCTCTCTGGGTTTATGTACATGGGCAGATCAATATTCTAACTTCCATATCTTTACATAAAGTTGCAACTGTACTTACAGCTGCTGCTGTCTGCCTTCCAATGATGTGTAACTTCTTAATTATTACTGGAAATAATTTTGATGTATGGGATAGGGGTTAAAAAGATAATCCAACCTGGGTGCCAGATAAGTTAGCTACGCCACTGGGTTACATTGCCATCACAGGAATTAACTTTTGATGTGAAGGGGCAGCCTAGCCAATAAAACTGCTAATGTGGTAAGTCATCTTTGTCCCAGTCTGCTCCTTCTAGATAGGAAATTTAAGCTTCTTCTGCTTCCACTCTCTGTGGTTTTCAGTAATGACTGTACAGCCAGGTCCAGTTATAAGTTAATGAAGTGTGTGACTGGCTGTCATACCTACAGAAATTGCTTAACATCAGCCAAACCCTTAATGGATTAAATTAGGCTAGTCGGTTTGTTGAAAAGGTAATTTGTAACACATCCGCTAGCGTGAAAGCATTCTACATCATGGAATCCACGTGCTCTAGCTGATAGAAAATGTTTTATATTGTTTGTATAACTTTACAACTATTATTATTATTATTTATATGAACACAAAAACAATTTTTCAGAATATTTGCCATCATGCCTCAGGGCAGTTCGTGCATTTCCAGCACCGCATTCAAAATGCACTGCCTTTGCGATCTTCTGCAGGTGCCAATACATTGTTAAAAATAAAAAAAAAACAGATCACAAAAACAGTGCATTTGCAGGCACCAGATCACTTTTTGTGCGGTTTGCAGCCCATCCTGTGCAATTCTGTGGTGAACCGGCCCCCACTATATACAGTTTTCTTCAGCAAATTATTTTGGTGAGTTTGGTGTAAAGTTTTTGCTTGGATCCTGACAGGACCAGTACTTTCTTTTGAAGGCTGACTTTGTTAAGCAACTGCTTTACAATTAGCAGCAGCGTTGTCAGCATGCATCAGGTCTGTGCATACAGGCAGCCCAATGGCCAACTAAATGAGCTTACACAGCAGGTAGACAACACTGCTTCTAATTGCGGGGCAGTGGCTTAGTGCTGTAAGCTGTGAACAGGAAATACTCTTACTGGCAGGATCTCCAGGTAAGAAATAAAATGATTTGTTGAGGAAAACTGTAGACAGCAACTCATGATGACAAACATACTGGAAAATAGACTTTGAATTTACATACAGTTCAACCTCTTTTTATAAAGCAACAACATATTTCAGATTATGTATCTTTATTCAGATCCATGTAGTACGAGACCAAGATTTCATATCAAACTGATTTTGTGCCTGTTCCTTTGATATTCTTCCACAAATATTGCTACAGGAAGCTATGTCTACAATATACCCCTGACAGTGCACAATTGTAACTTATAATTGAATTCAATGGATACATCAAAAGTTGTACAGGCACAATGGATCATGAATTAAAACTCCAGGCACAGACATTCTATAATTTCTTATGTGCAAAAAAAAATTACCTCTGGTTAGTTGTACTAAATGTACAGATCGCTGCACTTTACTGTACAATTCATCGGTTTATGCCGGATACTACAGCTATCAATGTAGAATACCTGGATATCCTGCCATGATGGTCCTTGTTCAGGTACTTTCTGTTTGTAGGGTGACAGCTGTTTCCCAGTTGTGCACCTGCCTTGTCCATGATTGAAACTGCAAGTGGCCACGCCAACACACATTGTGTGGGCATGGTCTCTCTTAAAGCCAAGTTAGAGCAATGTAGCTAATGCTGGAGCAAGTGCATATATATAGGAAGTGACTAAAAGGGGCTGGAGAGACCCAGTGCTGAGATCCAAAAAGAGTGTGGACAAATGGTAAAATTCTGTACAGTAAAACCTTGGTTTGAGAGTAACTTGGTTTGAGAGCATCTTGCAAGACAAGCAAAATGTTTTAATAAATTTTGCCTTGATATACAAGCGATGTCTTGATATAAGAGTGGCGTCATGTCACAACTGGAGTATAAAAAAAGAAGAGAGGAGCCTCTAAGTGTAGCAATATGGTTACATTTAATGAAGGTACACCATTTAGCAACTTATCGCTACACTTAGAGGTGCCTCTCTTCTCTTTTATACCCTGTCAAAAAAAATGCTTTGATATACAAGTGCTTTGGATTACAAGCATGTTTCTGGAACGAATTATGCTCGCAACCCAAGGTTTTACTGTATTTTATGAAAACAAAAAGTGCAATTGTTGTAGAGTGCTTAAGCAAACAAAGTGTCATCCAGTTAGGTTTTACATCTAGCTAAATAGCAGCTATTTACTCTATACACTTTTTGGTTCTACTAAATTATTAAATTTATTAAAAGCAACAGCCTTTAAGATTATCATGAATGTTCTTTTATCTTTCTTGTAGCAGCTCTAGAGGAAGCAGCGGTAAAATAAGACACAAACGGCAGGCGCTGCAAGATATGGCGCGACCATTGAAGCAGTGGCTGTACAAACATCGGGACAACCCATATCCAACGAAGACTGAGAAAATCCTTCTGGCACTTGGGTCACAGATGACTCTGGTTCAGGTAAATACAGTAAAACATGCTGCTGTTATATAGTCTAATTACATAACCCACTATAGCAAAAATTTTGTAAAAGTCACATAACAACCAAATTATAGAGTTAGTCAATGAGAAAGAGCTTAATGCTCTTGTTCCGCCTTTATACTAGAGCCCCTGGGCACTTCTTTGGCTCCTTTGCCCATTTGCCTGCTTTATGTTCTGCCTACCAATCTTTTATAACAATGGGCCTTGATGGCTCTTCTTTTGCTCCTTTGCCCATTTGCTTGCTTTATGTTTTGCCTACCAATATTTAATACCATGGGCCTTGATGGCTCTTCTTTTGCTCCTTTGCCGTCTGCCTACTTTAGGTTTTGCCTACCAATATTTGATACCATGGGCCTTGATGATGATATGGTTTGGCATCAACCAATAGTGGATTGTATTGCAATTGCCCCCCTTCCTAAATATGAAGGTTGGAGCTGCATAGATGTAGAACTACTATGGTTCATAAATGACAGCTAAAGGGATATAAGGATCTTTATCCCAAGCCAATAATTATTTTTGGATCTGGTCTTTAGCCCAACACATACATATTTCAAAAGAAAAAATAGCATTGAAGATGGTAAAGTAAACAATGTGCCAATCCTGGCCAAGCCAGGTGTTAAGTAATAGCATTTTTGACAGTGCAAGACAAAAACAGTACATTGCATAACTCAATTTACCAACCAGTCTGCCGTTCAACCAAATTAACTTGTCCAACAGTCTGTGTTATAAACAGGGGTTTAGTTAGGACATGAATTTGCAAACGCATGCGTAAGCTGCAAGGCCTCTTCACAGCTCCCTGTGTATGCTTGCAGTCCTAAACGCTACCGAATTTATGAGCGTCTCCACAATGGGAGCACATGCATTAAACGGATAGATGAGGGGCAGGTGGGCCTGGAGGCAGCCAATCCCCCTTAAAGGAACAGGAGTACACTGGACACCCACCACGTAGCACAGTGGCAGCAAAGGTGCCCAGTGTGTTCCCGGACCATATTTACACCAGTAACAAACATATGGCCCCTACCTCCACCTATAACTGGCCTTCACAGCAAGGAGCACATGGAAGGGCAAACGCATGAAAGACAAAAACAGAACATTCCATAGCTCAACTCACCAACCAGTCTGCCAACCAAATTAACCAGTCCAACAGTCTGCTTTCAAAACAGGGGTTTAGTTAGCACGCATTTGCAAACACATGCATAAGCTGCAAGGCCTATTCACGACACCCTGTGTATGCTTGCAGTCCTAAACGCTACTGAATTTATGAGCGTCTCCACAATTGGAGCACATGCTCAGTTAAATTGATTCATATAATGGTGATAAAAAACATAATATTTTTTTTTAAACTACATTTAACCTTTAAAATGCACATTTTGGCATCTCCCTATGTGCTATAGGATTTAGCAATGCAACTTTATATTTGCCTTTCTTTAGCATTTGAATGCCATGCTCCTTAGTTTCTTTTTGACCTATTATAGAAGATAAACATTGTCATCATACATCAGTTGTGTATGTTAATGCAGGAAGATTTACACGGCAGATTTTATGATCATGGTATAGTTAGCTAAGTAATTGATTGTTCAATCTGTGAACTTTTATGTGGACAGCCAACATTTTTTTCCTGCGTCTATGGGTACCTTAATACTTTTCCTAATCTAACACTGCCTGATCTTAATTAGATTTAGCAAGGCCCGGAGATAACCTCTTACGTCTACCTGATTTTTTATATTTAAGCACCGGCTAGTGAGTTTCTAGCCAGAAGAGACAAAAGAGATGCACAGTACAGATTGCCAGATCTGCTGGCAATTGTGTCGAGCAGGTGCTACAGATGAACCCAAATTGTATTAAGGGATAGTCTTCTGTTTAGTAACTTTAGCTTTGACCTTTTTCGAGTAAATTAGTTTGGCTCCCTGCCACAATCTGCTTGATTTTTTGTTCTTCCTACAGTAAAATCCATCACAAAAGCTTTTCCTAAAATGTTCCCATATGCTGTTGGAGAAGCATTGATTTGTCTATATAAGTGTAAGGCACTGTGAAGGGACAAGCTAGGCCTAGACTACACCCATCATTGTGTAATCCCATACATTTGGTAAAAATCATCTTTAGCTCCGGTATTTACTTTTTCCTTGGTGTAACATTTCTGAGCTGACCTGATGAAGTGTAATGGTTAGCTCCTGAAAGTGTGTCTATAAAATCCTCTTGTTAGAACAGTAAACCATTTTCTCCTCTGTTCTGCCTATATGAAATTACATGACATTAGATGCACACAGAAGGATTCATTTACTGTTCCCCAAGAAACCATCATGTGTCTGCTCCCTTTGCTGTAAGTTCAGGAGGCCAGCCTTCTGTTTAGCAAAGTAAGACAGCTTTCTGCTCAAAGGTAATTCATGCTGCTCTCTTGTGACCATATGACTGTGTATTGGATATTCATGTTGTCTAGGAAGGTTAGCTTAGTGTTCAGACCCATTTCATTTTACTATTTTCCAAATATTTAGTTAGATTGAAAAGGTCAACTTACTGTATTGTTAGTGTTGGACTTGGAAAGTTTACCTACCTGTTCATCAGCTGTTTTTGTGGATGGTCAGACTATTGTTTATTAACCGTTCATTTTGATTCTGGAATTTTAGCCTACTGTTCATTGGCTGTCCATATTGATAATGGAAGGCTAGCATATTGTGCATTGACTTTTCATGTGGACCTTAGATGCTCAGTCTGCTGTTCATCAGCTGTCCAGCCTACTTTCCATTGGCTTTTCATGTTCACCTTGGAAGATGAGCCTGTTGTTTATTGGCTGTTTATATTGACATTGGAAGGTCAGAGCTGGAAAATAGCATATTAAGATCAAAACCAAAACCAGAATATCAAGCAGAAACATGGTAGACAAAATCTGAGACACAAGTAGATTAGGGAGGGAGACCTAGCTCTCAACCATTAGTTAATGAGAAGGCTCTGCTGTATTGGTGGGCTCTTCCACCTTTAACAGACCCATTTCAGAAAAATTACTAGTGGTTCACAATACTTGGCTGCCCCTAGGTCTTAGCGTTCTTCAGAACTTTTTCTACCCCATGGCAGCAGCTTGTACCAGAGTCTAAGGAGTACCAGGAAAGGTGCACACAAAGGTTAGTAGGAACCAAATGGACAGAAGACAAGTGAGCTTAAGGCTGAATGATACAAGGATTCCCAAAAGGAAACACAAACTAAGAATATGTGATAGGGAGCAAATTAACTCTTTCTAGTGGGGGCAACCAAACAATGGGAGTGGGATCAGAAGGTTGCCAGGACAGGATAAAAAAAAACAGTCAGACATTAGGGTAGGACCTGTACCTAATGAAAGTCAAATAACACACATCCAGATTCAAAATCAATGTGCCAGGTCCTGGCTACTAATAATAAGCAAACATTTATAGCCTCAGGAAAGAGAGAGAGGCTAATAAGAGTAGGTTGGAGCTACAGGCTAGTAGAAAACATAAAAAAACAGCAATAGAACAAGCAGTGAAATGTGTTTATGGGAGACATTGCACAGAAAGCAGGCAAAACCTGCAAGGTATCAAAGGAAGCAAGAGTTGACCCTTTTAAAAAATATTTCTGTATATAACTGTAGTTCAAATATCTGTGAATAGTCCAGTACAAGAAGTGTAGCCAGTAAGTGACAAAAGCTTCATCCAAATCAAGACTTTGTAAAATATGTACACTACAGTTGAATAGGAGGTCAAGAAGACTTCTGCATGAAACACTATGGTTTCTAATTGAGAGGTACCATTTGAAGAGTTTTGGACATCTTATACAGATGGGATATTTTTCCCCAACTGTGTGGATGCCACAGGGCATGTCCATAAGATGCTGATGTAATACTGTCTACAATCTTATTAATGAATGCAGGTGAAAAGAGACAAGCTATATTCACTAGGGTATATCAGATGAAGCCATCCCATGTGTGTCTAAACCACAAAGTGGAGGAAAAGGGTGACTTTTTGTGCAACACTAAGCACTCATACTAAATCAACAGTATTTGTAAAAATATAACACTTTTATTATATACAAAATAATAGATTTAATTCAATCATACATGGATATACACAACTGTATATACAGTACAACATGCGTCAATATTAGACCTTAACAATATTGTGTATGTACCGCATTCCGCAGTTACGAGGTAGATTAATTTAAAGGTCTAATCACCTTAATCACTACCTTGTGAAGTATGTACAGTAGAGTTGAATAACAGAGCAGGAAGGTCTCAGTATAAAACAATGTTGCTGCTAATTGAGAGGTACCGTTGAATAGTTTTGGACATCTAATGCAGCGTACACACGACTTTCTGGGAAACTAGGTCCGACGGTCTTCCCGACGGACTTCCGACTGACTTTCTGAATGGACGCACTTGCCTACACACGACCAGACTAGGTAGGTCCGCCGGCCCTCCTGATGGAGTTATGGAGGACTTTCCGAATTAACGGACTTGCCCACACACGGACAAGTCCGTACATTTTGAACGTGACCTGGGTACGACAGGACAAGAAAGGAAGTCAACCTCGCTGCTTTTATCAGCGAAATTGACACCTTGCAAGCCCCATCCCGGGCATACCAGGCCTTTAGGTCCGAAAAAACGGCGTGGGGTTCCCCCCCAAAATCTATACCAGACCCCTATCCAAGCACGCAGCCTGGCCGGTCAGGAAAGGGGGTGGGGACGAGCGAGCGCCCCCCCCCCAAGCCGTACCAGGCCACATGCCCTCAACATGCCCCCCACCCCAAAGCACCTTGTTCCCATGCTGATGAGGACAAGGTCCTCTTCCCGACAACCCTGGGCGTTGGTTGTTGGGGTCTGCGGGCAGGGGACTTATCGGAATCCGTGAGCCCCCTTTAATAAGGGGGCCCCCAGATCCCGGCTCCCCACCCTATGTGAATGAGTATGGGGTACATGGTACCCCTACCCATTCACCTAGGGAAAAAGTGTCAATAAAAAAAACACACTAGACAGGTTTTTAAAGTAATTTATTAGACAGCTCCGGGGTCTTCTTCCGACTTCGGGGGTCTTCTTCCGACTTCGTGGTCTCTCCGGCCTCTTCTCTTGGCGTCCGTTTTTTCTTCCGGCTCCTCCGCTATCTTCTGCTGCTCTTTTGCTAGTGGTGGCCCGGACTTCTGCCTTCTGCCTTCTTGTCTTCTTCCCTCTTCTCTTCTTCCGATGTTGACACGATGCTCTCTCCGGCTGTAATGCTCTCTGAGCGCTCCGTTATGACTTATATAGGCGTTGACCCCGCCACCTTAAGACATCACAGTCCCTGGGCATGCTGGGACTATGACGTTTTAAGGGGGCGTGATCAACATCACCTGGTAACCACGCCCCCTTAAAACATCATAGTCCCAGCATGCCCAGGGACTGTGACATCTTAAGGGGGCGGGGTTACCGCCTATATAAGTCATAGCGGAGCGTTGAGAGAGCATTACAGCCGGAGAGAGCATCATGTCAACATCGGAAGAAGAGAAGAGGGAAGAAGACAAGAAGGCAGAAGTCCGGGCCACCGCTAGCAGAAGAGCGTCAGAAGATAGCAGAGGAGCCGGCAGAAGAAACGGACCCTGGGAGAAGAAGCCGGCGAGACCCCCCGAAGTTGGAAGAAGACCCCCGGAGCTGTCTAATAAATTACTTTTAAAACCTGTCTAGTGTGTTTTTTTATTGACACTTTTTTTTCCCTAGGTGAATGGGTAGGGGTACCATGTACCCCATACTCATTCACATAGGGTGGGGGGTCGGGATCTGGGGGCTCCCTTATTAAAGGGGGCTCCCTGATTCCGATAAGCCCTCCGCCCGCAGACCCCCGACAACCAGGGTTGTCGGGAAGAGGCCCTTGTCCTCATCAACATGGGGACAAGGTGCTTTGGGGGAGGGGGGGGCCCGCAGGGCCCCCCTCCCCCAAAACACTCACCCTCTATGTTGAGGGCATGCGGCCTGGTACGGCTCAGGAGGGGGGGGCGCTCGCTGGTCCCCACCCCCTTTCCTGACCGGCCAGGCTGCGTGCTCGCATAGGGGTCTGGCATGGATTTTGGGGGGGACCCCACGCCGTTTTTTCGGCCTAGGGGATTCCCCTTAAAATCCACACCAGACCTAAGGGCCTAGCATGCCCCGCGCTCGCTGCAATAGGAAAATTTTTTTTCCTATTGCAGCGAGTGCGATGTGCAGTACCCTGCCCTTGCGTCACATTTGGTCCGTCGGACCAGCATACAAACGAACAGGCTTTCCGTCCGGCGGAGTTACGATGTAAAGATTTGAAGCAAGTTTGATGAAGTCTGATGCAGCCCACACATGGTTGGATTGTCTGTCGGACCAGTCCGGTCGGAAAGTCTATAAGACCCCAAATCCCTCCTTTGCACTTAAAAGCATTCAAAACCCCAAGTTTGGCTGTTTTGAATACTTTCATTACTTTAAATTTGGCACCTTTAAATCTTCTGTAAACGGGAAGTGATGTCATGGCATCGCTTCTGGGTTAATAGATCTGAAAACCGATCGAAGCTGATCCTGGCTTTGTTCGGGTCTCAGGCCCACCGGCGAACGTGCTGGCTGCTCGCACGGGCCTCCCGGTGGTACAAGAGAGCCGTGGGAGGAGGGGGGCATCCCCTCCCGCTGCTTGGGATAACAGTAGAGCGGTTTCTTAGCCACATCAGTTGCTATCCCAAGAAAGCCAACCGCTGGCTTCAAAAAACGCTACCAGGGTGATGCCTGCAGCTGCAAGCATCACCCCAGTACAACCCCTTCAAGCCGAGGCCGCATATTTACGTACAGTCAGCATGAAGGGTTAAAATGTCCATGGGCTGGGTGCACCTGAATTCATCACCTGCACTGACGGGCCGGACATTTAGCGGCGGTGAGCCGTATGTTGCCGACCCCTGCTCTACAGTCTCAGTTGAGAAAGATGATGGCAACTGAGAATATTTGAGCTCCCCTTTGTAAATTAATTTTCTTTACAACACGAGCAAAATTTGCATATTGTTCTATCTATATAATAAAGTTTCAAGCATCCTAGATGGAAATCATTGCTAGCTGCTGTGCATTGCATGATCTCTTATGCAACTGTTGGGATAGGTTTTACCAGCCCGGAACAGAAACACGTGGCCGAAGTGGTGGCCCTCATTAATAAGCTCCAAATGTCCTCATCAATTACAAGATCCTTCCTGCTCCAAAGTGACATTTAATAATGGATTGTTGGCATCTACCGCAGTTTGAGCCCAAGAAAGATGTATAATTCAGACATCTCTGTTAGAGTGAGATTGTTTTGCAGTGGAAAATGAGGGATGGTTTTATGGATCCTGTGTCTAGTGTTACCTAACAGCATCTCGGTGCAAGACGCTTATAATTCAACTCATTGGCAAAACATCTCACTTTTTTAACACATGTGGACATGGTAAATCCCAAAGCTGTCGCGTAGCTAATCCCTAATACGTGACCTTTCCAGCGAATGGTTTTGCAGCTTATAAAACAAGGCAACACCACGAAATAACAAGTCAAATAATTACACATAGAGCATAATGCGGGTTTGTTTCACCTTTTTTCTTGAAAAATGGGATACAGAAGTGATATGCAAGTATGGGGAAAACAAAGTGAATGAGAAGAGTTATTGCTGTTAATAACACATGGCCATGTACACTCCATTAATGTTTTTACAATGGCAACCCAGAAACACTGAAGCTTTTGTAGCACTTATTTTTTCAGATTTATGCTGGTAATGCTTGTTAAAGAAGAACAGGACTTAATTCATATAGAACTCTGCAAAAGAAGAACCCTATCTGCAACTCAATGTTGAGCATAAATTACCTCCACTGTAATAACAGAAACCTTCTGACCCTTTGGATTAAACAAAGATACCAACTATAAATGGTGTTCCTATGTGTTTAACTGCCAGGATCATGCATACAGATTTCAATTCAAGATCTAAACCCAAGATCGAATATGTAATATATTGCAGCATTTCAGTCTTTAAGTGTTGTTGCATTATTTTTTATTTTTTTAAGCCTTTTCTTTCCTTTTAACTTCACCTGTTGATCCTACAACTATTACAATTTCTATCCTAGGCTGAAAACGCTTACTCACAATACTAAACCTGTGGAGGAAGAACGTGGTCAATCTAGGTTGCTCGCTCCTGATTTTGACTACAGAACACCTTCCCTCTTCTCCTCCCCATAACTTAATGGGAAAGTGTTCTGTAGTTCACAGAGGTAAACTTGGCAGGGCTGATAGCATTGCTTGAGGTTTCGACAGGCGCTTACGAGTTAACTGGATTTCTGCCACAATTAACAGGTATTTGTTTTCATTTATTGGACAAATATAACAAAATGCCTTTGATGGTATATTTAACAACCTAAAAGGGAGTAAATTATAGAAGTACTTAATTTGAGTTTGATGTACTGAAGGCAGTATGTACAGTCACATAGACTGTGACGGTGTTGAGCAGAAGGAAGGAAAGTAGTTTAATCATTGGTTATAAATGAATGGCTCTTCATTTTATAAGCCAATTCCATCAAAAAGTAGTATTTTGTTTTTGTATTGGCAACCGTAAGTTGAGTAACTTGGCAGCTTCTTATAGCTATCTGGGATTCTAATAGCATTGCTACTTTACTAGTAGTTTGTGTTTCTTCACTCCTCGTTCAAGGTCATAGGTACAAATAATAAATTTGCCACAGACCTAGACAGTTCATGCTGAATGTATGATGAATAATTCCTCTTTAAATCCAGAGATATAAGCTGATGAAATTATATGCAAACCTTGACTTTTGCTGTAAAAGTCAAGGTTAGCTGTGCCCCCTCATGTTCCCTTTTGGACAGTGAGGTCACACATCTTTTACTAGACCCTGGTGGGACCAAGCTCAACTTTTACAGAAAAATAGGGAAGATTGGCACATCATTTCAGTTGCCTTTTATCTCAGGATCTACTGATCCTTGACATGCAAGTTCATCTCTGCTTTTTCAGCATATGCTTATTGTATAGGGCATGTTTACCTCAAAGTGTGTGTAAAGCCATTTTTCCCTTTATTATTTGATAGGGAATGGACTGATTATAACCCATCAGTTTCTTTCTTTTTTTTTTTTTGCTATGCGCGTCCAACAGGAAACGAATGGAAATCTTTTCTAAACAAGGTTTCACCACTGAAAGATTTCCCTTCACTTCCTGTTCTAGTAACAACTCTAAAATTTGGGATTTCCATCAGTTGTGTCCAGTTGACAATGGTCTGTAGGACAAATGGAGAAAACTTGGCAGGGCTGATAACATTGCTTGAGGTTTCGACAGGCGCTTATGAGTTAACTGGATTTCAATCTCTCCAGCAGGGACACTTACAACAGTAGAGCCTGACTGAGGGTCTAACCCTTTCCTAGGGACACTGAGAAAAGAATACATGTGTTTGAGATCTATTTGAAGTATATCAAAACTCAAAACAAAAATGTCATTGATTGTAGTGTAGCTGTGATTAGATATGGTGGCTGGCTAAGATACATTTCCACAAGTGCAGCAAAATACATGCTGATCCTGTACAAAAGCGGTGTAATTTGTGCACTGAACTGAAATCTCAAACAATTATGTCAATCTTCCTAGCTATTATCTGTGGACTACAAAAAAAACTTTACCCAATGTAATGGAAATGAGAATAGGGGAGATGTTTGTAGTCCAAATGGGGAAAGCATTTGGGGAAAGGGGGTTGGATCCCCTCACTAGAAGAAAATAACCTAAAAAAAAAAAGTCTGGAAATAAAGAAAACTATTGCAGCCACCACTTTTAATGCAGACTTCCAGTCCTTATAATAGGCAGAAGGTCCACCATAGAAAACCATCATGTGTTGCCAGCATCCCAGTTTGTAATGAAACAATACAGTACCCCCAATGTGGGTGGGATTTTCAAAGCAACTACTATATCCAATAAAGTTATTGCTATTGCTATTACATGTAAATATAAATATAAATGTAAATATAAATATATGATTTTATACAACTTTATTGGATATAGTAGTTGCCTTGAAAATCCCACTCACTTTGGGGGTACTGTATTGTTTCAGTCCCCATAATAGATTTTTTTTCAAAAGCTCCCCTGTGATCGTTATTTTTATATTTACATTAGACTACTTTTACAACTGTATTTATGCAGGTTATTTTTAAATATTTAAATCTTTACCTGATCTCGGAAGTAGGCAGGGGGCCATGTAGGATATGGGCATCTGAAGCCCGCTTGTGTCTTTTTCCAGGATTCGGTGCAGCTGGCTACCCAGCATGCACCTCCCGATCTCGTGCCTGCGCAGTAATGACACTGCGTGGCGCAGTTTGTTCAGAACAGGTTGCCATAGCAATGGCAGTGGCGACAAAAGTACCCGCCCCCTTGTTATGGCAACCTGTCAATCACATTCCATCCAGGAGGATGCCTGTTGACTTCTGGTATTGATGACACTTATATCCCAGGAGCCAACAGGTGGGAGGATATTACGTGAGGTAGGACGGAAGTGGAGCCCTATAAGGTACTCACACTTTAGAAAAAAAAAAAAAACTTCCAAACAATAATGACATAGCGATGAGCAACAGTGGGGGTTGAAGGTAAAAAATAGGGTGGAACTCCGCTTTAAGGACCAGTAAGCTGAAATATATAACATTTTTGTTTTGGGCTTAGAGACCATTCATGTGCGTAGTCAGGGGGCAGTAAAACCAGGCAGTTGAGACATGGTTTTACCACCTTCCGACCACTCATCTTAACACAGATATGCTGTGTTTAGAGCACAAGTTAACGCAACTGGTGCAAGTCATTGGGGCTGTATTAAAACCAATGTGCAATGTATGCGATTGCGGCATGGCGGTGCGGCATTTACAGGGTTAATACTGGCAGTCAGAAGGCAAAATATCACCTCCTCACTGCTTGTCAAATTCCTTTGAAAAGCTATCAACTATGGATTGTTCATTAGAGGGGTGGCAGGGCCTGCTGCACATGTGAATGAGCCCTTGCTGCTTATGTCCAGTGAGTGAAAAGATGAATGAAGTAGGAGTTAAGCGCACATAAATTACAGCAATACCAGGTGACACTTCCTCCTGTTTTGCACATTACTCTCTCCCCATAGTCTCACCCCCACTTGCATTTCCTTTTTCTATTTATGACATCATTGATATGAAGAAAATGAGAATCCTGTTTGACTTATAAAACCCAGGATTATGGTAATGACTTTTTAAGACGTGTGGGTATAATTTAAACGGAAACAGTAAAAGTCTCTTAACAAAATAGTTTCCCGTAAAAACAAATCTCTTTCTAAGCCCTGAAAGGTATTGTTCACATGTACTGTACATATGTCTCCAAGCACTGGATCCAGAATCATTGCAGTACGCTTATCACTTAAAGCTGAACTCCCAGCAGATACTAACAAATACCAATTCTTGCAGTTATGCATGAATTAAAAACAGCTAAGTACACAGTCACATATTTATATTGCTGTTCTTAATGTCCTGAAAGACATGCATCCATGTCAGATTGGTGACCTGATTTTTTTCTACTGCAGTTTTGCAATATAGATTGGCTACAAATCAGAACGGACAGATTCTGGTACTTACATTAGCAGCTCCCTCACCCTGCAAGGGTTAAATGCTCATTAGCTCTAGAGCACATGTGTCAAACACAAGACCCGGGAGCTGAATCAGGCTCGCCAGGCCATTTCATGTGGCCCTCGCACCTCTCCTGCAGCTATGGCACCCCCCTCATCACCGCCCTCACCTTGTCTCAGCAGTTGGCAACAGAGAGGAGGACAGATCTCCTTCTACAGATCCTACACCTCTCTGTGCTGCTGTAGCACCCCTCTCTGACTCCCTTGGTCTCAGCATTCAGCAGACTCTGGCTGTTGACTACAGCCCTCCTCTGGTCCTCCTACAGACCCTGCACTTTCTGCTTCCTCTATCCCCAGCTTCTTTCTGGAAACAGAACAAGGTAAGTGGGTTGCACTGTGATAAAAGGGAGGGCGGGAGACTCTTGACTTCTGATGGTGGGGTGCTCTGGACATCTAGTCTTACAGATACAACAGGCCCTTTGAGGTCAACCAAAAGGCCGATGCAGAAATTGAGTTGCTCTAGAGGATGAGAAATAAGATGTAATACTTACCTTATTCCTCCCTCTGGTGCTCTCCTCTGTTTCGGCTTGTGGGCAGTCCGACACCCTCCTCATGTAAAATGCAGGGCTATCGGTTATTATTGATTACGCTTTTGTGCAATCGTGGCTAGGAGTGTCTTATAGAAAAGGCTTCAAGGCACAGATGGAGGGAGCTTTCTGGAGCAAGGAATAAGGTAAGTATTTTACCAAATCCCTCAATGCCTCTCAACCTAACCCAACACTTACTTATCATTTTGTATACATGTACAACTTGCATCATCCAAAGGTTTCAACAGTTCAACAAAGATGGGGAGATCTTGAAGGATCTTGGGTTGTATCTAAAATCAAAAGTATTTTTTTTAGTTTTGGATAAGTGAGAAATTCCCTTCATACATACATTTGGTATATATACAGTATGTCTAAACTTTGTATATATACAGTGAGGTTGATTTACTAAAACCGGAGAGTGCATAATCTGGTGCAGCTCTGCATAGAAACCATTTTTTTTGTCAAAGTTTAATGTGTTACTAAACCCACAACAGTAAAATCAATCTGTATATGCAGTAAAGCATGCTTATTATACTCACTGTGGAACCTAAGGGATTAATCCTTCACATTGTGTAAAAAGGCTGTTTGATTCAGTTTTTTCTGGTCCTCCTCTTCTTTTAATTTCCCCAATTTATCTGCTGATCTTACAGAACCTTGGGGGCACTGTGCACATGCTCAGCTTGGTGTGCATTGCTAGAGAGGTTTTTTTTTTCTTTGGAGGGTGCATGTGCTCAACACAATCAGTACAGTCCAGACAGGGGGTCAGGGATCATGCAGCCTCAAAGGACAGTCAGAGGAGAATGAAAGCTCCTCTTACAAGCTTTAACCAGACACTGATAGAAGTCAGAAGACCACTATATACTGTTGAGAAAAGGTATTTAGCAGTTTATATTTACTAAATTAATTGCATTTCCATGTTCTGTGTACTGTAGGAGACCAGATATAGCGAATGCAGGGTCCTGGGTTTAGTAACACTTTAATTGAACAAGCTGAAGTTAGAAGCTGATTGGCTACCATGCATAGCTGCATAAGATTTTGCACTCTCCAGTTTTAGTAAACCAACCCCAGTATGTCTACACTTTGTATGTATATGGCTATACTACTTTTAAATAGTAAAAGAACTCCTTATCCTGTATACACCTGTCACTGACCTTTGTAGCTTCAGACACAATGGAATAATTACGGTAATCTTTACATTTTACAACAGAGGCACTAAAATCTCAGCTATCCTTATTTCCTTTAGTGGCATGGACTTGGCAGTCTTCCAGATTATAAAGACTAAAACAGGTGATGTACTGTAAACTGTTGAGAGTTTATGTTGTGATATTTGAGGATTATTTACTCTGCGATACTTGTAGCTAGAGAAGTCAGTTTCAAAACTGAACTCAAGGAAAAGTAAAAGTCCTTGGGCTGTGCCGGCACTGCAACGGTTAATTGCTTTTTATGTCTTGGGGACCCGGTAAAGCAGTTTTACTTACCGAATCCTCTGCTCTGACAAGCCCCTCTGCTTTGTTAGCCGGGTCCCCACGGCCTCTTCTCCCCTGTGCTTAGGTGGTTAGAGGCACCAGACGCCATCAAGACCATGTATTGGATGTGAGGACGCTAAAGGAACAGTCCAGTGCAACTTACAATTCATTACATGTGGTGGCTGGATCAGTTTTCTTTTCTTTGGCTTTTTACCCTCTGTTTTCACCATTTTTTTTGCTTTTGGGTAAAAGGTTTTGCATTAATAAATAAAAGCTGATCATTTTAATCGCATTAAAGCGGAGGTCCACCCTAAAATAAAAAATTACATAAACATTCTCAAAAAATTTTTTTTTTTTAAATTTAAAAAAAAAATAGTTTTACTTACTAGAAACCCCTGTTGCTAGGCAGTCTTCCTAATCTGCCTCTTCCTATTCCACGGCGCTTCCTCCTCTTCGGCGAGCGGCCCCGTTGCATTCCGGGACATGTGTGTGTCCCAGAAAACAACGGAGCCATTCACACAGCGCCACGTGACTCGCGCATGCGCAGTAGGAAACAGGCGGTGAAGCTGCAAGGCTCCACTGCCTGTCTCCCTTTGTTAAGATGGCGGCGCCGGCACCCGATCCGATGGACGGATCGGCCTCGGGGGGCCGACATCGCGGGCTCCCTGGACAGGTAAGTGTCCTTATTAAAAGTCAGCAGCTACAATGTTTGTAGCTGCTGACTTAAAAAAAAAAAAAAATTGCGGCTGGAACACCGCTTTACATAACTTTAATGTCCCATCCATGTAAACTAATACATTCTGCGGGTGAGCTTTTGAAAAACAACAGATTTGCTGGCTGGACCACTAGGCCCCATACACACTAGCATTTTTTCTGCTCCTAGAAGCTAAATAATGTTAACCTGTCCATGTACACTACTTTAGGCTATTAGTGTTTTTTGAGCTTCTTTTTAGGAGAAAAAAAAATAGTTTTTGTAGAGTTTTTAGGATAATTTTTCCAGCAGAAAAAAACGCTGAACTTTCCTAAACGCTAAAGTGCATGCTGGGTCAGTGACTTCACAAGGGGGCAGTGCCACCAGGTGATGTTGCCAGGTGGTCATGCCCCTTAGCTGTTTAAGAACTGTCAGACGGCGGAGCAGGCAGATGGTGGGAGACTTCAAACTGAGCTTTTTTTTTCTTTTTTCGGGTCAGCAATGGCAGCGGGTGTCGTGATTGACGATGGATTTACATCGGGGGACATTGTTTTTATTTTTTAAATAAAGGAATTGTCAAAAACTGTATCTGTGTTTTTATTTTATTTTTACACTTTTTTTGGTGAATGAGTACCCCATACTGATTTACATGGGGGGTGGCAAGATCTGGGGGCCCCCTCCAGATTTCAATAAGCCCCCAGCCCGCAGACCCCCACAACCACCGGTCCTTTTCCTCATCAATATGGGGACGAGGTGGGAGTTTAGGGAATGTAAGGGCATGTGGCCTGTTATGGTTCGGGGGGGGGGGGGGGGCGCTTGCTTGTTTCCCTCCTTTTCTGCCCTGCCAGGCTGCATGCTCAGATAACGGTCTGGCATGGATTTTGGGTGGGACCCCACACCATTTCTTTTTCTAATTTTGGCATGGGGTTCCCCCCAAAATCCATACCAGACCTAAGGGGGGAACCCCACTCCATTTTTTTTATTTTTGGCGTGGGGTTGCCCTGAAAATCTGTAGCAGACCTGAAAGGGCCTGGTATGGATTGGGGGGACCCCCATGCTGTTTTTTTCTCAGTTTTTTTTATTGCTGGCAGTTGTTTAGTTTACATTTTGCTGTCAGCGGGGAACCCCCGATGACAGCTGATGAGTCATCCGTTGTTAAGGACGTGGTGGCCGGCTTCCCGGCCTGCTCCTTAACAACCAGCTATTCACTAATTGTTAGGAACGCCAGCGGCCACCCGCTCCTTAACAAAAACGCTACCACTCCTAAATACTTGTAAACACTCCTAAACACTGCAAAATGCTGGAAGAAAAACGCTAAATATTAGCATTTTTTATCCAGTGATTTTTCAGCTGTTTTTAAAAGTCTAGTGTACATGGAGCCTAAAAAAGGAAACTAATACAGCCATCACATCGAAGAATTGGTACGCTTTTGGGTTTAATACTGCTTTATTGTTTTTCTTTTTCGATCTGCCTGGATATCACTTATTTCTTCTATAGTCTACAGCAGCATGTCTGAATCTGAGATCTGTCGACAAGAGGTGGCTGTACTGGTCACGGTCTAATCCTGAGCTGGGGCACAGCAACCACTGCTATCCGAATGGGAATACATAATCTGCTCACTTGCATAAACTTTTTGTTTTCATTCCAGATATTATTTTTGAGAGACTTTAAGACTTTTTTTGGCACAGCTGGAATATGCAGACGAGCATTAAACTAATCTTGCCATGTTGTTGTGTGTGTCATAGTAAATCCTACAGACATCACATGAGCAATATATCAGCTGAAACGTTTGGAGGGAAGCCTCTCTCCATGGTGCATTAAAACATGGAGGTCTTCCAAGACATCCCTCTCCACTGATATCTCTTAAGGGACTTGTCAATTCTAAGTAATCCAAACAAGTAGTAGGACTGTGGAGTGAGAATGACAGCAGTGCTGGATAGAATGTTTCTCTAGGAAGATGCAGGATAAAAGAATAGTCTGGTGTACTAAATAACTGAAACACATTTTATTAACCAATACTATTTTATAATTTGATCTGTGTTCCAGTTTATTTTTATGTTTTGCAGAAGATATCTTTTCTGGACGAATAATGCTTAACAGCAAGCTCACGTGAATGGGTTGCGTTTGGCAGCAGTACTGCTTGCCGAATGAAACATTTTTTTTTCTTCATTTTTGCTGTAGTATGGGTACAGTTTTGTGTTTAGGTGGGTGGTCAGGGAGTGGTAAAACTGCAGCTCAACCATCTGCTTTTACTGCCCCCAGC
The DNA here is from genome assembly GCF_042186555.1 of Aquarana catesbeiana. Classification (NCBI taxonomy): domain Eukaryota; kingdom Metazoa; phylum Chordata; class Amphibia; order Anura; family Ranidae; genus Aquarana; species Aquarana catesbeiana. The sequence goes on along the minus strand of NC_133328.1, from coordinate 63,950,072 downwards.
CGCCCATGTGAACGAATCCTATCTTTCGAATTACTGTTTCCCCTGCTGCACACTGTGGTTTCATCCTATGGTCCCTATGTCAGTAGAAGACACTGTAGTGACATAAAGGTCAGAAGATGGAGCCATAACACATGGCGGGGGATGCAGACATTCCACACTCCCAGAAAGGTTAAATGGTGAAGATTCTGACCAGAGGTTCTGCCACCCCTTATAGATCAAGGATGGAAGACACTAGCCAAAGAGGTAAGTATAATACGTCTTCTTTGACTTAGAACTAGTTGTGGGATTTTTTTTCATGGCAAAGACAGTACATTCTCTCTTGTTCCACTTCAAAGTTATTTCATATGACCTTAAAGGTGGAGCAGGGAGAAGGTGGCGGTGATGTCTTGGTCTCTGCATCGGCTTCCCGTTTAGACTAGTTTATACTATAAATGATGTGGATTACTCCGAGGTATCAGCTCAATCCTGGCACCACATGGAACTCAGAAATGTGAAGTGTACAGGGACAATGTAGCTGCACTGTAAACATTTGTGAAAAGCAATACTAGATTTCACTTTTTTGGCTTCTCTTAAGCTTCCTTTCTGGATTCAAAGAGATGGGCAGCCTGAGGTCCCCTAATCTTATTATGAGTGTTCCTAAGCCATTTTGTATCAATATAATTAATATAATGTGCAGCAGCACACTTGCTATAAAATTTTAATAAAATATAGAATTAAGCAACACATTGCCATATGAACATTATTATTTTTTTTGATGCATCATTTGGAATAAACATGTTCCGTAGTGAAAGCCAGTAGTAAAAAAACAAAAGCCTGCCAACACTGCTGCCATGATTTCTAGATGCAGAGTAGTGAGTGCGCACAATGGGGGAGATTTACTAAAATTGGAGAACTCAGAATCCGGCGCAGCTGTGCATGGTGGCCAATCAGCTTCTGACGTAAGCTTTGGCAATAAAACCTGGAAGCTGATTGGTCTCTATGCACAGCTTCACCAGAATGTGCACGCTCCGGTTTTAGTAAATCTCCCCCAATAATGATGCCAGCACCATCTCTGCAATCCATGTAACCCAAAAAAAATCTGGAAAATCCTGTGTGTGGGGGGATTTTTACCAGATTCTGAATGCTCCAGCTTTGGGAAATCCCCCCACTGGGGGACTAATTCTCATCTAGGTAATGGATTGTATCCCTTCAGTGGAAGGTACCAATGTCTGTGTTGGCTCTCCTCTTTTAAATCCTAATTCCAGGCTAACAGATACATTTACAACTTCAATATATATAAATGAGCTGTTTTACCTACCAGCATTGAGTGAGATTTACATGGCATAGCACTGCCTGGCAGGGGAGGAGAACCAATTTCCTTTTCTCCTGTAGTTCAGTAACACTTACAACATGGGTGCTCAGCCTGGGCCCCTCCAGCTGTTGTGGAACTACAAGTCCCATCATGCCTCTGCCTTTGGGAGTCATGCTTGTAATTGTCATCCTTTCATTGCCTCATGGGATTTGTAATTCCGCAACAGCTGGAGGGCCACAGATTGAGCACCCATGGTTTACAAGCTACATCTGACCACCACACTGTGTCTGAGCCATGAAAGGGAAGCAGCTGATGAGTTCATCTCTATGTCATTCTCTCCTCCTATCAGCATGCTCCTTTCATTGCAGCACAACTGACCGGCTCCTTGTGCTACTTCTCTTTCCCCATTCTAAGCTCTGCTGTACAAAGGCTGCAATAGGCTGATACCATGTCAAATTCAGATGCTTACTTTGCTGGAATTTAAAAAAAAAATGTAATGACATATTGATGAATACAATAAACAACATGCATAAAATACATTAAATGCATATAACATTTTACGGAAATATTTTTGTTGATATGAGTGGTCTGTCGACAGGGTCTCTTTAACTCTCATTTAAGTTATAGGTCTATATAAGAAAGTCCATGTGGACCTTTTCTATAAGTAATGTTTGTAAAGAACTGATCGCAACTAAGGCCGGCCATACATGGTTCGAATCTTGGCCAACTCAGCAGGAACCGGCCGAGATTTGAACCGTTAATGGGCAGGCTGAATGTACCAATTTGATTGATCGATCAACTTGGGTACAACCTGCTGGATTCTCTTCTGATTATCGCTAGCGGCTGCTATAGCCGCTAGCGATAATCACTGTCTTCTCCCAGCGGGGACGGCTTCCCTCGCTTGGTTGCAGGAAAGAAATTTGCACTGTGTATGCCATGTAACTCCTTATCTATTTAATTTCAGAGTTAGTTACTTTTCCTGACAAGTCTTTTGTACTGAGACTTGAGCCGAGAAGATTGTCACTACTAAGTGAATGTTTTAAGACACATTTTTTTTTTTGGCTTTGTAAAGCCAAACCTAATTTAAGCAATATGGTGTAAAACATCCAGACTAGATACAGATGTAGCGGAAGAAGGAATATATGGTATCAGCATTTGGGTCTGGACAATGCTGAGTCTTTTAGGGGTTTTCCTGCTGTTGGTAAAGTTTAGCACTTTCTTTGACTGGAACCAATGTAAAGAACTGAAAAGTATTCTAGGAATCCATTTACTTGTATGAGGACCTGCTCAGTGCACATCGCCTAGACCTAAAATTAACAGTATATTTAGTACATGCTGCTGCACATACTACTAGTAACAATATATACAAGTCCTTGTATTGTTGTAGCAATAATAATATATTTCTGATTCTACTGTTACAAATCTCTGTCTAGTGAATGTGTGGAGCTTATTGGCTGAGTGGTTAGTGTTCTTTCCAAGGACTGCATTTTCTCTTCTACGGGGGTAGTCTGAAAAGTTTATGGCCCGAAACGGAAAGAGTAACCACACAAACATGAAACTTTTATCACTGCACCAAGCCACGCTTCCAGATGTTCACCGCTGAAAATGGTGCCTGCACGCTATATGGTTTTCATGCATTCTTTATAGACATTCGGCACCCCCCAGTCAATTTGAAAATGGAGAAAGTGGAAGAATAAGAATCAAAGTGTTCTATCACGCATCAGGCAATAGTCATCTGGAATTCCAAGGGTGTGCAGCAGCAGTGCAGAAGGCTGTTGCCATCACTTTGCCCGATAATGGAACACTTTGAGGTTGATTTACTAAAGGCCAATAGACTGTGCACCTTGGAAAGTGCAATTGCACTCTGCAAGTGCAGCTGCTCCAGCGCTTAGTAAATGAGGTAAAGCTTCACTTTGCAAAGAATACCCAATCACATGCAAGAAAAATTAAAAAAACAGCATTTTTGCTTGCACGTGATTGGTTGATGAAAGTCAGCAGAGCTTCTGCTCATTTACTAAGCTCTGGAGCAACTGCTTTTGCAGTGTGCAACTGCACTTTCCAAAGTGCACAGCCTTTTTGCCTTTAGTAAATCAACCCCATTGAGTCTTCTTTTTCCACTTTCAACTTGACTACGGGGGGGGGGTGCAATTGTTTGCAAAGAGTGCATGAAAACCACATAGCATGCATGCACCATTTTCAGTGCTGAACCTCCAAAAGAGTGGTTGGGTGCAGTGATAAGGCTTCATGTCTGTCTGGTCACTCCTTCTGTTCAGGGTGTGAACTTTTCAGATTACCCTCGTAATAGCTTTAGATATCAATTAACCTAGTTAGGAACTCATTCCTGTGTGACAGTGCTTGGGCAATAACAAAGCACCAGCGCTGTCACATGGGAGGAAGGAAAGTGATTCACATGTTACTCCATGTTAAGAAGTACCAGGTGTTTCTCTGTTCCCGCCAACTGATTAGAGTAGTGAGGGAGCATAAGAACTGTAAGCGCTGCAGGGGAGGTTAAAGTGAAACTATCACCTTATCGAGAAAATTGCTGGTAGGTGGGCTTTTTTTTCGCAGAAGAAACTCTGTATGCGCAGGTCAGTGTAAATTCTTGGCATGCCTTGGTGCCAGGATGTGTTAACTCCTGTGTAAATGCTCAGGAGTTACATTATTCTGGGCTGGCCAATCAAAAAGGTTGAAGATGTCCAACCTGGAGTAAGACCAGATGAAGAGGAGGTCATTGGTGGCAAGGGAGCTCCGGAATGTCACATCACAGGAGGGAAGATACAGTAGACTATATTTCCGCTTTAAGTGAAGCTGTTGTTTGGCTGTTGATCGAACATTGTACAGGTTCACTTTAAGTTTAGGAGTCAGCGACATGTGGGCAAACACTCAACTTTTACTTATTTTTGGTGCCACGTGTCCAAAGCTGAGAACTACTACCACCCTACTACATATTTGTTCTCTTCACATCTTGTTTATGAATTCTGTATTTTTGTCTTTTCTGTATTTCAAAGTAATTAGTTTCAGTGAATATATTCAGTATTATTATTAATATAATCATTTTAGTATTATTATTGTGACTGGACAGATTCTAATAGACAGGAGAAAATGCTAAGGAGAGACAATCATTTGGTGGCCAAGATTGCGGTTTTTGTTTAATTGCAGTCAATGTACAAATGTGATCAATCACTTTTTGCAGTATTTGCTATTAAATTGGAAGCAAATATAATAAGATAAAATAATTTTTCAATTTTCAGGTGTCAAACTGGTTTGCAAACGCAAGACGTCGCCTCAAAAACACTGTGAGACAACCAGATCTGAGCTGGGCATTGCGGATAAAGTTATATAACAAATATGTTCAAGGCAATGCTGAGCGGTTAAGTATCAGCAGTGAAGACTCCTGCTCTGAAGGTTTGTTCATATACCTTTATATTGTGTCTTGGACACTTTATTCATGCAGTTCTTAGATAGGTGGAGTCATTTGTAGGGTGGAAGTGGAGATTCTTCTTACTAAAGTTACATTTAGAATGACTACATTAAGCTGTACAGTAAAATATTGTCCATGCTTCCTATTGGACATTGGACTTGTTTATCCTGCATCCCTGCACCATCACTGTCACTTGTAAAAGGTGGCAGTTGAAAGGTCAGTAAGAACATCAGCTGAAGCCATACGTTTACCAGCCACCAGTAGAGGGAACACCAAAATTGGATGTACACGACCATGTTGACACCCAAAGATAGGTAAACTGAATAGTAAATTGAATGGCACTGTTTCTTTAATGAAATGTTATGTTTAAAGTGTGAAGTCATAGCTTCTGATCTCTATACTTGTTCTGTTTCAGTGATACAGAAAGTATTGGATCAGTATAACAGCTGGGAAAACAGTATTTTCAATGACATCTTCACAATTTTTTTTTTATCACAGACTTCCTTTGGTGATGATCAGTTTACGATTTGGAAACCCATAGGGGAGTCTGTCTGAATAAATGGTTCTTTATAATCTATTCTTCCATTCACATGCAGCAAAAGTGACAGTGACTGATGTTGGGACAAACTATAACACTGCCAAGGGTGCTGGGGGGGCTGTTATAACTGATCTTTTTTTTAAAGCTTTAAAAGAACTCTGTCTGTATTTAAAGAAAGTCACAATCCGTAATATGCTTCTTTGCAGAACCAAGCTTTGCTAAATAAAATGTTCAGCTACATCACTGTTGGGAGTGTCAAATGCAAGCGACCCTTCAATGCGTGGTTCAACAACAGAAAAGGGCACCTGGCATCCAATGTACTCAAAATTGGTCAGGATGCTAAAGACCTTTTAGGTAGTGTAAGCAGGCCATTACCTGGTAGAATTTTGTTACAAATTTTCATTTTAAAGCCAGCCATACATAGATCAAAATTTGGCCAGTTCAGTAGGGACTGGCCCGAATTTTGATCCATGTATGGGCAGAAGTAAATCTAACAACTGAAGTCTCCCCGCCTTCAGTATACAATAGTTCAGTGGCGAGGATTCCCCCATCCATACACTTTGATGTGGATGGGGAAATCAACTCAATTAAAAAGCTGACTCATCCAAAGGCTGCCTATGAACGTTCATTCAATTTCCTGATTGTTATTGGGGTCAAATCAACATTCATTTTCAACCAAAGTGACAAGAAAATTTTAAATGATAGAGACAGAATATCAACCAATCCAAATCCAGAAAAAAACATGATACAAATGTTATAAATTGAGTTGCAGTTCAGTGAGTAAAATAAGTATTTGATCCCCTGCCAACCAACAATAATTCTGGCTCCCACAGACTGGCTACAGTATGTGCTCATGTGGTACACAGATTAGTCCTATCAATTTAAGAAGGTGCTCCTAACAAGAAGTCGTTATGTGTATAAAAGACACCTGTCCACAGAATCTCTTTCTTCCATTCAAAACTCACCATTATGACCAAGACCAAAGAGCTGTCAAAGGACATCAGGGACAAGACTGTAGACCTGCACAAGGCTGAAGCAAGAAGATTGGTGAAAAGGAGATAACTGTTGGAGCAATTATTCACAAATGGAAAAAATACAAAATAACCATCACTCGCCCCCGATATGGAGCTCCATGCAAGATTTTGCCTCATGGGGTAAGGATGATCATCAGAAAAGTGAGGGATCAGCCCAGAACTACACAGGAGGAGCTTGTGAATGATCTCAAGATAGTTGGGACCACAGTCACCAAACAAACCACTGGTAACACAATACGCCGCCATGGAAAGAAATCCTGCAGCACCTGCAAGGTCCATCTCCTCAAGAAAGCACATGTACAGGCCTGTCTAAAGTTTCCCAATGAACATCTAAATGATTCAGAGAAGGATTGGGAGAAAGTGCTTAATTCTATAGAAAATTTATGGAGGGAGCTGAAACTTCGAGTTGCCAAGCGACAGCCAAAAAACCTTAGAGAAGATCTGTAAAGAAGAGTGGGCCAAAATCTCTCCTGAGATGTGTGCAAACCTGGTAACCAACTACAAGAAATGTCTTACCTCTGCGTTTGCTAACAAGGGTTTCTCCACTAAGTATTAAGTCATGTTTTGCTTGGGGATCAAATACTTATTTTACTCACTGAACTGCAACTCAATTTATAGCATTTGTATCATGTGTTTTTTCTGGATTTTTGGTTGGTATTCTGTCTCTATCATTTAAATTACACATATGATAACAATTATAGACCCTTTATTTTTTTGTAAGTGGGCACACTTTCAAAATCTGCAGGGGATCAAATAACGATTTTCCCCGCTGTATACACATATTTAGTAATCATAAGACACATGTATGCTTGTAGTTGGTTTCTTCAGACACACTGTAGCGAAAGCATATACAGCTAGTTCTCAATTGTACAGTTGTGATAATACAGGAGAATATTAGTCTTAACATATCAAAATTAAAATCTTTTGAATGCGATCTTTTTTTTTTTTTGTAGCAGAAAATCTGGGGAAGGTGGGGAAACTAACACATTTCTAACAGAGTATGTGGTCTCCATTCGTCAAAGTTCCATTGTTCCAAAATTGAACATTAAGAGCAAACTTTGAAGTACTTTCGAACATTTGTCAAGTTGTGGAATGTTCAGGGATGTTTGGACAAATTTGCATACAAATATTCGTACAAACGTTTGCAAAAAAAATCTACTAGGGCATGGCTAGCTTTAGGCCTGTAACAAGCAGAGATTGCCAGCATGACAGCAGGACAACTAAATATTTTATTTGCAGGTAGCTTTTCATTTCACTTTTTTAAATAGTCTTTTAAACCAATAAGATTATTCCTTGTAAGCACCCCTTCTGTGGGTGTGTTTTGGGGAACTCCTCAAGTTAAATTACATACAGTGGGGTGGTTTGGTTCCCCCTTCTTGTTAGCATCCCTGGCACAGTTATAGTTTGTGCCTAAGCTACTGTTATAATAGCTGGGTGGCATGTAAATGATGGCAAAATTATAAAAAGAGGTATGTTAATTGAAAAGGATTAATAATACAAAATACTATAATGACATGTATTAACAACATTCATTTTTTAGAATAGATTCTCTTTGAAAAAAGTGGTCATTTAATTTTGTATTTTATTGCACTGAGGCAGAACAGCATTAGTGTAAATGTGAGGATCTAAGAGTCGTACAAAAGAAACAAGGCTTGATATCTAATTCCTTCCATGCCGTGTACACAGTGGCAGCTCATACACGATGTATCTGTTTATACTGGATGCTGGCCAGACTTTCTAAGAAAAGGAGGATTATTCCTGTAAAGAATAGGTTACATATCAGTAGAGGAAAAACTACTGGACTGAGCCAGTGGGGAATGTTTATTGGTAGAAAAATGAAGGTTGGAATACAAGAATACACACTATACTGAGTATGAGGGCACGATCTTACCGTGTTTGAAATGCATACGTTTATTTATGGTGCCTAGTCTGACAATCCAGTTCCTCTTAAACGTGTGACCCCGTTCTTCCCCTTTATACTCAGTTTACAAAAATAAACTGACGGGATTTACTCTTCATTGTCCGCAAGCTCTCGTGTTCATTGAGTAAGAGGGCTAGGAGGGAGAAAAAGAAAATAAACCAGATAGGATATTAAAGAAGATTCCAACACACCTACTGTGAGCAATATTTAAAGTGTACCTGTCATGGTAAAGAAAAAATAAAAATCCTAAAGTAACAATGTATTTGAAGAGCAAGTACCTTGTGGTTCCTGCAAGTACCTGACTTCAAATCTCTATGTCTCCATGAAGCCCCTTGGATCCAAAGCACAGGCTGGTGCACAAAACCTTGTAATTTAGCAGTCAAATGCCAGATCATCAGACTGTGGATACTCTGGCATTTGACAGTTGAAGTTGAGGTGGGGTTTAGAATTGGGAGCGGGGAGGTTTAATCTTTGCTTGTAAAAAAGCCTGGGCCTAGAAAAAAAGGGTCCCTAGAGGAACACAGAGATCAATTAGAAAAATAATGCACAAGTTTATAGGGCTCACTTTATCACTCTTGTTACCCTGGATGATTTATTTTACATCAATAAAGGTTCACTTCAATGGAAAAAATCACTTTACTTTCTTTAAAAGATATACTTAAGCCTAATAAAATGCCTTTTTCTGATTGATTGTTGTTATTGAATAACGCCCATAGTAGGTTTTTCAAATAGTTTAAAAAAAATTGTAATAGATGACAAGTAATTTTTTAAAGGAGAAGTACAGCCAAAGCTCATTTGGCTGTACTTCTCCTGTGGATCACGGGAGTGCAGTCCGTTCTGCACTCCTGTGACCCGTTTTCAGCAGACAGCGGGCTGAAGCCCACTGTCGGCTGGCGTCACTGAGCCGGTCCAGGCTCTGGAAGGATCTCGGCCATATGGTCGGGATCCACCCAGTGCCTGGACCTGCACTGGGTTCAGCCTCTCAGTGAGCCGCCAAGAGCCTGAGCCAGCCGCTCCCGCCCCCATCCACAGTCCAGTGCTCAAGTGAGTGCGGAGGACAGAGCAGAAAGCTGCTGACTGACAGTCAGCAGCTCTCTGCTCAGGAAGCACTGAGACTTGAGCCGTCGGCTGTGTTCGATCACTCGGTTCTCAGTGTTAGAGCCAGTGGGGGACAGATGCAGCATCGGACCGATGCTGTTCCAAGTATGAATTGAAAAAACCCAAACCCTATGCTTCTCTTTTAAAACAACATTGTATTTCCTTTACAAACAACATTTTTGACAAATTCTGAAGTACTAGACTTGAAAGGATAACAAGACTAATTCGGGAGCTAATTTCTGCAAGGCAAAGGCATGATGAGCTAGTATGCATCGCATACTAGCTCATTATGAAATACCTTAGAATGATACCCTGGATCGGCGTCGGCACACTGCTTACAGGCCCGACATGTTTCCCGAAGTTACTTCGGGGTTTATGGCCTCCAGTGCTTTGATTGGCCGGAGCTGCAATTATCTCACTCCCGTGCATGCGCACAGGAACCCGCTGGTCATGGCACAGGCCCTGAAGAAACAGCACAAGCAGGCCGTTCCTTCATTGCGCATGCGCCGATGATGTCGGCGGCAGCGTATACAGTAAATATCTCCTAAACGGTGCAAGTTTAGGAGATATTTACAATACCTACAGGTAAGCCTTATTATAAGCTTACCTGTAGGTACAATTAAAGAGGAAGGCTTTACTTCCTCTTTAATATGGTCTACTATCAGTTACTAAATCTGGGCATAGATGGATCAAAATTCTGCCAGTTCAACAAGGATCACACAAATTTTGGCCAATCCATGACCATTTCTGCTTGAGAGTAATTAATGTCTCCTCCAATGGATCTATTGGAAAATTTCCCTTCTACAGCCAATTGTCTGTAGTGCTGATTGTTGTATTCTGACAGTGGAGGAGTTATCAGAATGCAATAGCACAGTAGGGAGGATTCCCCCAACCACTTTGCTTGTGTGGATGAATCTGTGTTGGTTTTTTTATCCCCCACTGGCTGATCAAATAAAACTGAGTCTCCAATGGCCAGCTTAAACCTTCATGCACACTTTTATAAACACTTCTCTCCGGGCAGGGGAAAAGTAGCTTCAAAAAGGTGCCTAAGCCGCATTTTTGGAAACGAGTCAAGCGCTTGAGCATTTATTTCATTGGTCAGAATAATAATTTATTCTGGCCATTGGAATAAAAAATTCTCAAGAACTAAATACGCCTAGCGCTTAGGCATGTTCAGGTGTATCTACCTACGTTAGGCGCGTTTCGGTATTTTTTCTGCCAAAACGCTCCTCTCTTGAATGCACAAGTGATATTTTTTTTTTCCTGCCTTTAAACATCCCTGCCTCTAAACTCCTGTAAATGCCTCTGTGTGCATGGGCACATAGACTGATATAGAGGGGTGTTTAGAGGCAGAAAAAAAAAATTGGACCGCCTGTAAAACAGGTGGTTTTGAGCTTAAGTGTGCATAAAACCTTACAGTGAAAATACTTCCTTGAAATGGTTTTCAGTTTTAATCTGCAAAGAAAAATCTTCCCTCTTTATCATTATTGCAACACAGTGGGAATTTCTGTCCATTCCTAGTAACAGATGGGATCCAGCTGTGAGAAGAGTCTTTTCTCAGATCTTCATTATTTTATTGGGTGAACATTTGCATAATTTAGCAAGTGTCTTTTTTTACTGAATTAAACTCTGTTTCCTATATTTTATTGATAATTGAAGAATTAGTATAGGCGGATGCAATAACACTTGGTTTTGTTCTACAGATGGAGAAAATGTACCAAGGAGTCACGCTAATGAGGAAAGCTACAACAAACCCATCCACCATACTGTGATTAACAATGAAAGCTCAGTCATCAAGTCAGGGATAAGAGCAGAATCTAGCACCAATGAAGACTATGTATCCCCTCCAAAATACAAGAGCAGTTTATTGCATCGCTATCTTAATGACTCCTTACGACACGTCATGGCCACTAATGCCGCCATGAGGGAAAAGACGAGGCAGAGAAACCACTCAGGGTCATTTAGTTCCAATGAGTTTGAGGAAGAGCTTGTGTCTCCCTCGTCATCGGAAACTGAAGGCAACTTTGTCTACCGAACAGGTGAGGCTATTCATTCCATTCTGTGCATTCCCTCAAGGTAATACAGAATGCTTGAACCACCACAATATCATGGTGATCATTTCAGGATTTAAGTCACTATTGTTAAAACTTAAAAATTGTAAAAAAATAATTCTGACTCTGATGTTTCATAATTTAGCTGTATTCTGTGGAATAATTACAAAATGTCATTACAATCACTGCAAGAGACATGTGGTGTATTTATACAAGATTTACTTAGTTTTTCTTTTGAAACAGAATGTATATTATTTATGTGTGAATTATCCCTGGCAATATTGTCTGCAGATTGAATGTTGTTCATTGTAAAAAAAAAGGAGTTAATGGGGAAAATAGCACATTATGGGCACTAAATGATGTTGAGTATTATAGGAAATAAGTATTTTTCTCAGCTCCATCTAGTGGCCTAATGCAACATTTTTCCATTTGTATGTTTTTTGCATTGAATACTATTCATTCTGCAGGTAAACAGATGCTGAAAACATATGGTTTTGCCCCATTCCTAAAGAATTCATTTACATGCAGTTTTGATGGATGAACAGCAATGCATTTTTTCACAAACACACCTCTTAGTTAGCCATTTTAAACTGGAAATTAATCTCTGTTAGCCATTTGGATGTGTCATCTGATTTATGGTCAACATCTTGTCATATAGCCCGGACCTTGGGGGAAGTTGGATCCCACTCCAGTGCAGTTACTTTAAAAAGCCTGCAAGGTGGTGCTTTGGGATTAATGATTACTGCTCTGCCATGGTAGGGGTAGTGGTATACCACCAACAAAGCTCACAAAAGTCAGGTATTATAGCTGGGCTGGAGGGAGGTTGATGTGCATATGGCCTCTATGAGGAAAGGGGTGCTGTTTATATTACTGCTGTAGTGGAGAGCGTTGCGGTTTAACTGTATTCCTATATGTGGTTGTTCTATAAAGGAGACTGTATTTAGGGTTTTTGTCGAGTGGGAACTGCAAATGTCAGATCAAAGTTGAATAGTTGCTGGCTCATTACTTTACGCTTCAATAAGGTGTGTCCAGGCCATATGTCAGATTTTGTTTGGTGAAACTGGGAAAGTGGCTCCTCTATTCAGATATGAGACTGAAGATGGCCCCATAAAGGATAATCGGGGAAGTTGGTTATAAGTGACAAGGAGAACGCAACTGTATTAAACACATTCTTTTCCTCAGTTTTTACAAAGGAGAATGAGGGGTCTAATAAACAAGATTGCATTGCTAGTATCTCTACACGGAATGTATCCTTGTGTCTAACAGAAGCCAGTGTCTAAAAAAGACTTGAAAAACTCACCAGGACTAGATGGCTTACACTCGAGAGTCCTCAAAGAACTTAACCTGGTTATTGCTAGACCGTTCTTCCTAATTTTTAAGGACATCTTAATGACTGGAATGGTATCAGCAAAACATTAACATGGTACCAATATTTAAAAAAGGGCCAAGATACTGTATTTACCTGGGAACTACAGACCAGTCAGCCTAACATCAATAGTATGTAAACTATTGGAAGATATGATAAAGGACTATACCAGGGATATGCAATTAGCGGACCTCCAGCTGTTGCAAAAACTACAAGTCCCATCATGCTCTGTCTCTGGGTGCCATGCTTGTGGCTGTCAGAGTCTTGCTATGCCTCATGGGACTTGTAGTTCTGCAACACCTGGAGGTCTGCTAATTGCATATCCCTGGACTATACCTAAGAATTTACTTACAAAAACAGTATCATTAGAAGTAACCATCATAGATTTATGAAACATTGTTCTTGGCAGACCAACCTGTTAACATCCTTTGAGGAAGTGAGCTATGAGCTCTAGATAAAGGAAGGCCTGTGGAAGTGGTGTATCTGAATTTTGCCAAATTATTCAATACAGTTCCCCATAAACGGTTTATTTACAAATTAAGGATTTTGACGATTATGTACTGTATGTACCTGGATAGAAAACTGATTACTGGAGCATGTCCAGAGGGTGGTGATACATAACGTATCTTATGAATGGTCTGGAGTTGTGAGTGGGGTACCCCAAGGCCCTGACCTGGGTCCAATCCTTTTTAAATTGAGGTTGATTAATTTGAGGTTGGTAAAAATAGTCCAGTCTCAGTATTTGTTGATGATACAAAGCTAAACAGGCAAAAACTTCACAGCAGAATATATAAACTTTATACGAAGACCTAAGTAAAAAAGGGGTGGGCAGCTACATGGCAAATAAGGTTTAATATGAAAAAAAAAGTAAAGTTAATGCACTTGGAGGCTAAAAATATAAACGTCAGTTACTTGCTAGTGGGAGAAATTCTGAAGGGAGAAAACTATTCAATCTCAGGTCGCTTGGAAAGACAGCCATTCAATAAAGTTGGACAAGAAAAGGTTTAACTTTAAACTGTGTAAGAGATTTTTGCTGTCAGAGCAGTAAGAATGTGGAACTACCTTCCACAGTTGTTGATGGTGTCAACAGGGAGTGTCAATAATTTCAAAAAACTTTAAATGAGCATCTTTGTAAATGCATCATACAGGGATATGGGAAATGGTATTGCCATAAACACAAACCCACACAGGTTGAACTAGATGAACTGGTGTCTTTATTTAACCTTACCAATTATATACCTATTTAAACCGCAAAATAGGGATTTTGTTGTTGTGTGTAATAGAAGAATTTGAGATCCAGCTACCTGTTATTGCATGGAATATATTGGGGCAGGGTCAGAAAATGTATAGTGGGGAACCCCTTTAAATTGTGTACTAGCTCTTTTCTTAGGCTGACCATACATGATTCATTTTTTTTCGTTCAAACCGACAGGTTGAACGAGAAAAAAAAAAGAGATGATTCCCCCATCCACACATTCAAGGTGGATGGAGGAATTCTTCCTGCCTTGGTATTGTATTTTTTCAGCAGAGAAACTTCCCTACTGGCAGAATACGATTAGTATTGCCGTATTGCCTGCTATATCCGGTGACACTGATCATTCGGGAAAAACCCCAGAGGCAGGTTGTACACAAATCAATCGATAGATACCGTAATATATTTAATGAAAGCAGTTTTACTTGGAGATCTACACTTGGCCACTTTATTAGGTACACTTTGCTAGTTCCCGGTTCGAACCCCCTTTGCCTTCAGAACTGTCTTCATTCTTCGTGGCGTAAATTCAACAAGGTGTTGGAAACATTCCTCAGAGATTTTGATCCATATTGACATAATAGCATCACGCTGTTGCTGCAGATTTGTCGGCTGCACATCCATGATGTGAATGTCCCGTTCCACCACATCCCAAAGGTGCTCTATTGGATTGAGATCGGGTGACTGTAGAGGCCATTGGAGTCCAGTGAACTCATTGTCATGTTCAAGAAACCAGTGGTGGGATGATTGGAGCTTTGTGACATGGTGCATTATCCTGCTGCAATCAGCCATAAGAAGATGGGTACACTGTAGTCATAAAGGGATGGACATGGTCAGCAACAATACTCAGGTAGTCCGTGGCGTTTAAACACTGCTCAGTTAGTACTAAGGGGCCCTAAGTGTGCCAAGAAAATACCCACCACACCATGGACATATTCTCCCGCCTGAGCTGCGGATCTCTCCTCCAGAGTTACCATGAGCCTCTTGGCTGCTTCTCTGATTAATGCTCTCCTTGACCGGCCTGTCAGTTCAGGTGGACAGTCATATCTTGGTAGGTTTGCAGCTGCGCCATACTCGTTCCATTTTCGGATGATGGATTGAACAGTACTCCGTGAGATGTTCAAAGCTTGGGATATTTTTTTATAATCTAACCCTGCTTTAAACTTCTCTACAACTTTATCCCTGACCGGTCTGGTGTGTTCCTTGGCCTTCATGATGCTGTTTGTTTACTAAGCTTTTCTAACAAAAATCTGAGGGCTTCACAGAACAGCTGTATTTATACGGATAATACATTACACACAGGTGGACTCTATTTACTAATTAGGTGACTTCTGAAAGCAATTGGTTCCACTAGATTTTAGTTAGGAGAATCAGAGTAAAGGAGGCTGAATACAAATGCACGCCACACTTTTCAGATATTTATTCAGATATGACAAGGAAAATTTCAAGGGGTATGAATATATTTTCAAGGCATTGTATGCACATGAAAATTACATATTTACATAAGGCAGCTGGAGACTTCATCTGCTTTAAATACTGCATTAGCCATAGTATGAATCCCCTGTGCAAAAGAAAGGCCTGGGATCTACTGTATTTCAGTAGCTGTATTTTGCACTTAACAGACACGAAAAAAAAACACAACAGATTGCTAATGCAAATTAAATTCTTCAAGTGTTATGTCTTTTTTTTTTCTCTTTTTGTTTGGTCTTAAAAGAAAATCTTATTTAAAGCAAAACTCCAGGCAAACAGCCCAATTCACAGTTGGAATAAATTTACTCTTTTACCTGCCAAAGGATTTGCAATTCTGTACAGACGACCTTGTGATTTACAAATCTAGATAGCCAGGGAGGTGTCACAATTCAGCACATCAGTTTTGCCTCTCTACCTCCAGCCTGCTTCCTAGCCAATGCATCAGTATCGCCACATCTGTTTGACGAGCGGGGAGCTAAACCAGAAAGTAGCAGATGCTTTTTCCCAAATAAAAGTTGTTGCATATCACAATGGCTGCCTGAAATTACAAAAAGGGCCTCATGGACACTGGACATTTTTGGACATTTTTACAGCTGCTGTTTTTGGCTTCAGACATTTTTTTATACAGTCAATAAACTCTCCAGCATGTTATCCTATGTGTCCATGCACACATAGGCTGTTATCAACTGTTTTTGGCTGGGGCGTTTTTTGGCTGTAAAAAAAACCCAAAACTAGTGGGTTCTGAGAGGTGTTTTTCAGTTGTAAAAATGCTCTAATGTCAAAAACCGCTAAAACCGCTAATGCTGAAAAACGCTAAAAAATGCTAAAACCCGCTAAGGCCCGCTATTGCAAAAACGTTGAAAAACATTGAAAAACTTACTTGTAATTATATCCCCTCTTAAAGTGGTAGTAAGTTCTCTCCGTGAGCAATTTTCTCCATTTAAATAATGAAAACATGCTCTACAAATCACTGTCTCTAGATAGAAACCCGTCTCTGTTCACTTCTATGAAGTCACCGACGCATGCACATAATGTCCCCTGTTCATGGCACGCTTATCATGTCATTAGTCTATTCAGTTTTATGCAGTGGCTCTGTCATGTCCTCTCTGTGGTATGGTTCTGCAATCCCGCGAGAGTACAGGCCCATTCGCTGTTTACAACCCCTGTGACTTGCAACGTCAAAGGGAGTGTAAACATTGGTGCAAGCATGGGACGGGTTGCCGGACAGGGTTGCCATAGTATTCTGGATCGAAAACGAGGCTTGGCTAAATAAATAAATAAATTACTGGGCATATGTGAGATAAGGGCAGGGAGAAACAGAAAGGGTGGAATGGAAGCCCAATCCGCTGCTGCATCAGAAGACAATACCCAACATGGTGCCGGCTTCGGCTGGGAAGCAAAAAAATAAGAAACACACAGAATAACAGTAATGCCGCATACACACATTGATCGGACATTCCAACAACAAAATCCATGTTTTTTTTCCGGCGGATGTTGGCTCAAACTTGTCTTGCAAACACACAGTCACACAAATGTTGTCGGAAATTCCGAACGTCAAGAACATGGTGGCGTACAACACGTACGACGAGCCGAGAAAATTGAAGCTCAATAGACAGTGGGGCTCTTCTACTTGATTCCAAGCATGCGTGGAATTTTGTGCGTTGGAATTGTGTACATACTGCAAAGAGAAGGAGGGGAAGTGGAAACCAACCAGGGATATATGGGAAACCCCACACTCTGTATCACATCCTAAACAGTACTATATGGAGAAAAGAGGGAAGCCCCAAGGATATTGCAGATACAGAGAAGAGTAAATGAGGGTATACCCATAAGTAAAAAATATGTATATTTTATTGATACAAAAATAGTAATAAACAATGCAAAAATATCTTGTACAAAAATCACCTAAAAACAACGAACAATAGAAACTACAAAGAGTGAAACAGCCGCTGAGCTGGAAATGCACCACAGATCACAAACATAAAGTTCAGCTAGTGGGGCATATATGCCAGAAACCCAACATG